>NW_027455639.1:0-33413 GCF_040206685.1 Ascaphus truei
CCATTCTCACGGTGACAGCCACGTGGGAATAGCAGTGCTGTGTGCATGGAGCAGGCTCTCCCACCCCCATTCTCACGGTGACAGCCACGTGGGAATAGCAGTGCTGTGTGCATGAAGCAGGCTCTCCCACTCCCATTCTCACGGTGACAGCCACGTGGGAATAGCAGTACTGTGTGTATGGAGCAGGCTCTCCCACCCCCAGTCTCACAGTGACAGCAACGTGGGAATAGCAGTGCTGTGTGCATGGAGCAGGCTCTCCCACCCCCATTCTCACGGTGATAGCCACGTGGGAATAGCAGTGCTGTGTGTATGGAGCAGGCTCACCCACCCCCATTCTCACGGTGACAGCCACGTGGGAATAGCAGTGCTGTGTGCATGGAGCAGGCTCTCCCACCCCCATTCTCACGGTGACAGCCACGTGGGAATAGCAGTGCTGTGTGTATGGAGCAGGCTCTCCCACTCCCATTCTCACGGTGACAGCCACGTGGGAATAGCAGTGCTGTGTGTATGGAGCAGGCTCTCCCACCCCCATTCTCACGGTGACAGCCACGTGGGAATAGCAGTGCTGTGTGCATGGAGCAGGCTCTCCCACCCCCATTCTCACGGTGACAGCCACGTGGGAATAGCAGTGCTGTGTGTATGGAGCAGGCTCTCCCACTCCCATTCTCACGGTGACAGCCACGTGGGAATAGCAGTACTGTGTGTATGGAGCAGGCTCTCCCACCCCCATTCTCACGGTGACAGCCACGTGGGAATATTAGTGCTGTGTGTATGGAGCAGGCTCTCCCACCCCCATTCTCACGGTGACAGCCACGTGGGAATAGCAGTGCTGTGTGTATGGAGCAGGCTCTCCCACCCCCATTCTCACGGTGACAGCCACGTGGGAATAGCAGTGCTGTGTGCATGGAGCAGGCTCTCCCACCCCCATTCTCACGGTGACAGCCACGTGGGAATAGCAGTGCTGTGTGTATGGAGCAGGCTCTCCCACCCCCATTCTCACGGTGACAGCCACGTGGGAATAGCAGTGCTGTGTGCATGGAGCAGGCTCTCCCACCCCCATTCTCACGGTGACAGCCACGTGGGAATAGCAGTGCTGTGTGCATGGAGCAGGCTCTCCCACCCCCATTCTCACCGTGACAGCCACGTGGGAATAGCAGTGCTGTGTGTATGGAGCAGGCTCTCCCACCCCCATTCTCACCGTGACAGCCACGTGGGAATAGCAGTGCTGTGTGTATGGAGCAGGCTCTCCCATCCCCATTCTCACGGTGACAGCCACGTGGGAATAGCAGTGCTGTGTGTATGGAGCAGGCTCTCCCACCCCCATTCTCACGGTGACAGCCACGTGGGAATAGCAGTGCTGTGTGCATGGAGCAGGCTCTCCCACGCCCATTCTCACGGTGACAGCCACGTGGGAATAGCAGTGCTGTGTGCATGGAGCAGGCTCTCCCACCCCCATTCTCACGGTGACAGCCACGTGGGAATAGCAGTGCTGTGTGCATGGAGCAGGCTCTCCCACTCCCATTCTCACGGTGACAGCCACGTGGGAATAGCAGTACTGTGTGTATGGAGCAGGCTCTCCCACCCCCATTCTCACGGTGACAGCCACGTGGGAATAGCAGTGCTGTGTGTATGGAGCAGGCTCTCCCACCCCCATTCTCACGGTGACAGCCACGTGGGAATAGCAGTGCGGTGTGCATGGAGCAGGCTCTCCCACCCCCATTCTCACGGTGACAGCCACGTGGGAATAGCAGTGCTGTGTGTATGGAGCAGGCTCTCCCACCCCCATTCTCACGGTGACAGCCACGTGGGAATAGCAGTGCTGTGTGTATGGAGCATGCTCTCCCACCCCCATTTCTAACGGGGACAGCCACGTGGGAATAGCAGTGCTGTGTGCATGGAGCATGCTCTCCCACCCCCATTTCTAACGGGGACAGCCACGTGGGAATAGCAGTGCTGTGTGCATGGAGCAGGCTCTCCCACCCCCATTCTCACGGTGACAGCCACGTGGGAATAGCAGTGCTGTGTGCATGGAGCAGGCTCTCCCACCCCCATTCTCACGGTGACAGCCACGTGGGAATAGCAGTGCTGTGTGCATGGAGCAGGCTCTCCCACTCCCATTCTCACGGTGACAGCCACGTGGGAATAGCAGTACTGTGTGTATGGAGCAGGCTCTCCCACCCCCATTCTCACGGTGACAGCCACGTGGGAATAGCAGTGCTGTGTGTATGGAGCAGGCTCTCCCACCCCCATTCTCACGGTGACAGCCACGTGGGAATAGCAGTGCGGTGTGCATGGAGCAGGCTCTCCCACCCCCATTCTCACGGTGACAGCCACGTGGGAATAGCAGTGCTGTGTGTATGGAGCAGGCTCTCCCACCCCCATTCTCACGGTGACAGCCACGTGGGAATAGCAGTGCTGTGTGTATGGAGCATGCTCTCCCACCCCCATTTCTAACGGGGACAGCCACGTGGGAATAGCAGTGCTGTGTGCATGGAGCATGCTCTCCCACCCCCATTTCTAACGGGGACAGCCACGTGGGAATAGCAGTGCTGTGTGCATGGAGCAGGCTCTCCCACCCCCATTCTCACGGTGACAGCCACGTGGGAATAGCAGTGCTGTGTGCATGGAGCAGGCTCTCCCACCCCCATTCTCACGGTGACAGCCACGTGGGAATAGCAGTGCTGTGTGTATGGAGCAGGCTCTCCCACCCCCATTCTCACGGTGACAGCCACGTGGGAATAGCAGTGCTGTGTGTATGGAGCAGGCTCTCCCACGCCCATTCTCACGGTGACAGCCACGTGGGAACAGCAGTGCTGTGTGCATGGAGCAGGCTCTCCCACCCCCATTCTCACGGTGACAGCCACGTGGGAATAGCAGTGCTGTGTGCATGGAGCAGGCTCTCCCACCCCCATTCTCACGGTGACAGCCACGTGGGAATAGCAGTGCTGTGTGCATGGAGCAGGCTCTCCCACCCCCATTCTCACGGTGACAGCCACGTGGGAATAGCAGTGCTGTGTGCATGGAGCAGGCTCTCCCACCCCCATTCTCACGGTGACAGCCACGTGGGAATAGCAGTGCTGTGTGTATGGAGCAGGTTCTCCCACCCCCATTCTCACCGTGACAGCCACGTGGGAATAGCAGTGCTGTGTGTATGGAGCAGGCTCTCCCACCCCCATTCTCACGGTGACAGCCACGTGGGAATAGCAGTGCTGTGTGTATGGAGCAGGCTCTCCCACCCCCATTCTCACGGTGACAGCCACGTGGGAATAGCAGTGCTGTGTGCATGGAGCAGGCTCTCCCACGCCCATTCTCACGGTGACAGCCACGTGGGAATAGCAGTGCTGTGTGCATGGAGCAGGCTCTCCCACCCCCATTCTCACGGTGACAGCCACGTGGGAATAGCAGTGCTGTGTGCATGGAGCAGGCTCTCCCACTCCCATTCTCACGGTGACAGCCACGTGGGAATAGCAGTACTGTGTGTATGGAGCAGGCTCTCCCACCCCCAGTCTCACGGTGACAGCCACGTGGGAATAGCAGTGCTGTGTGCATGGAGCAGGCTCTCCCACCCCCATTCTCACGGTGACAGCCACGTGGGAATAGCAGTGCTG
The DNA here is from genome assembly GCF_040206685.1 of Ascaphus truei. Classification (NCBI taxonomy): domain Eukaryota; kingdom Metazoa; phylum Chordata; class Amphibia; order Anura; family Ascaphidae; genus Ascaphus; species Ascaphus truei. The sequence goes on from NW_027455639.1 coordinate 3,609, forward strand.
TGTGTATGGAGCAGGCTCTCCCACCCCCATTCTCACGGTGACAGCCACGTGGGAATAGCAGTGCGGTGTGCATGGAGCAGGCTCTCCCACTCCCATTCTCACGGTGACAGCCACGTGGGAATAGCAGTGCTGTGTGTATGGAGCAGGCTCTCCCACCCCCATTCTCACGGTGACAGCCACGTGGGAATAGCAGTGCTGTGTGTATGGAGCATGCTCTCCCACCCCCATTTCTAACGGGGACAGCCACGTGGGAATAGCAGTGCTGTGTGCATGGAGCATGCTCTCCCACCCCCATTTCTAACGGGGACAGCCACGTGGGAATAGCAGTGCTGTGTGCATGGAGCAGGCTCTCCCACCCCCATTCTCACGGTGACAGCCACGTGGGAATAGCAGTGCTGTGTGCATGGAGCAGGCTCTCCCACCCCCATTCTCACGGTGACAGCCACGTGGGAATAGCAGTGCTGTGTGTATGGAGCAGGCTCTCCCACCCCCATTCTCACGGTGACAGCCACGTGGGAATAGCAGTGCTGTGTGCATGGAGCAGGCTCTCCCACCTCCATTCTCACGGTGACAGCCACGTGGGAATAGCAGTGCTGTGTGCATGGAGCAGGCTCTCCCACTCCCATTCTCACGGTGACAGCCACGTGGGAATAGCAGTGCTGTGAGCATGGAGCAGGCTCTCCCACCCCCATTCTCACGGTGACAGCCACGTGGGAATAGCAGTGCTGTGTGCATGGAGCAGGCTCTCCCACCCCCATTCTCACGGTGACAGCCACGTGGGAATAGCAGTGCGGTGTGCATGAAGCAGGCTCTCCCACCCCCATTCTCACGGTGACAGCCACGTGGGAATAGCAGTGCTGTGTGCATGAAGCAGGCTCTCCCACTCCCATTCTCACGGTGACAGCCACGTGGGAATAGCAGTACTGTGTGTATGGAGCAGGCTCTCCCACCCCCAGTCTCACGGTGACAGCCACGTGGGAATAGCAGTGCTGTGTGCATGGAGCAGGCTCTCCCACCCCCATTCTCACGGTGACAGCCACGTGGGAATAGCAGTGCTGTGTGCATGGAGCAGGCTCTTCCACCCCCATTCTCACGGTGACAGCCACGTGGGAATAGCAGTGCTGTGTGCATGGAGCAGGCTCTCCCACCCCCATTCTCACGGTGACAGCCACGTGGGAATAGCAGTGCTGTGTGCATGGAGCAGGCTCTCCCACCCCCATTCTCACGGTGACAGCCACGTGGGAATAGCAGTGCTGTGTGCATGGAGCAGGCTCTCCCACCCCCATTCTCACGGTGACAGCCACGTGGGAATAGCAGTGCTGTGTGTATGGAGCAGTCTCTCCCACCCCCATTCTCACGGTGACAGCCACGTGGGAATAGCAGTGCTGTGTGCATGGAGCAGGCTCTCCCACTTCCATTCTCACGGTGACAGCCACGTGGGAATAGCAGTGCTGTGTGCATGGAGCAGGCTCTCCCACTCCCATTCTCACGGTGACAGCCACGTGGGAATAGCAGTGCTGTGAGCATGGAGCAGGCTCTCCCACCCCCATTCTCACGGTGACAGCCACGTGGGAATAGCAGTGCTGTGTGCATGGAGCAGGCTCTCCCACCCCCATTCTCACGGTGACAGCCACGTGGGAATAGCAGTGCTGTGTGCATGGAGCAGGCTCTCCCACCCCCATTCTCACGGTGACAGCCACGTGGGAATAGCAGTGCTGTGTGCATGAAGCAGGCTCTCCCACTCCCATTCTCACGGTGACAGCCACGTGGGAATAGCAGTACTGTGTGTATGGAGCAGGCTCTCCCACCCCCAGTCTCACAGTGACAGCCACGTGGGAATAGCAGTGCTGTGTGCATGGAGCAGGCTCTCCCACCCCCATTCTCACGGTGATAGCCACGTGGGAATAGCAGTGCTGTGTGTATGGAGCAGGCTCACCCACCCCCATTCTCACGGTGACAGCCACGTGGGAATAGCAGTGCTGTGTGCATGGAGCAGGCTCTCCCACCCCCATTCTCACGGTGACAGCCACGTGGGAATAGCAGTGCTGTGTGTATGGAGCAGGCTCTCCCACTCCCATTCTCACGGTGACAGCCACGTGGGAATAGCAGTGCTGTGTGTATGGAGCAGGCTCTCCCACCCCCATTCTCACGGTGACAGCCACGTGGGAATAGCAGTGCTGTGTGCATGGAGCAGGCTCTCCCACCCCCATTCTCACGGTGACAGCCACGTGGGAATAGCAGTGCTGTGTGTATGGAGCAGGCTCTCCCACTCCCATTCTCACGGTGACAGCCACGTGGGAATAGCAGTACTGTGTGTATGGAGCAGGCTCTCCCACCCCCATTCTCACGGTGACAGCCACGTGGGAATATTAGTGCTGTGTGTATGGAGCAGGCTCTCCCACCCCCATTCTCACGGTGACAGCCACGTGGGAATAGCAGTGCTGTGTGTATGGAGCAGGCTCTCCCACCCCCATTCTCACGGTGACAGCCACGTGGGAATAGCAGTGCTGTGTGCATGGAGCAGGCTCTCCCACCCCCATTCTCACGGTGACAGCCACGTGGGAATAGCAGTGCTGTGTGTATGGAGCAGGCTCTCCCACCCCCATTCTCACGGTGACAGCCACGTGGGAATAGCAGTGCTGTGTGCATGGAGCAGGCTCTCCCACCCCCATTCTCACGGTGACAGCCACGTGGGAATAGCAGTGCTGTGTGCATGGAGCAGGCTCTCCCACCCCCATTCTCACCGTGACAGCCACGTGGGAATAGCAGTGCTGTGTGTATGGAGCAGGCTCTCCCACCCCCATTCTATCCGTGACAGCCACGTGGGAATAGCAGTGCTGTGTGTATGGAGCAGGCTCTCCCATCCCCATTCTCACGGTGACAGCCACGTGGGAATAGCAGTGCTGTGTGTATGGAGCAGGCTCTCCCACCCCCATTCTCACGGTGACAGCCACGTGGGAATAGCAGTGCTGTGTGCATGGAGCAGGCTCTCCCACGCCCATTCTCACGGTGACAGCCACGTGGGAATAGCAGTGCTGTGTGCATGGAGCAGGCTCTCCCACCCCCATTCTCACGGTGACAGCCACGTGGGAATAGCAGTGCTGTGTGCATGGAGCAGGCTCTCCCACTCCCATTCTCACGGTGACAGCCACGTGGGAATAGCAGTACTGTGTGTATGGAGCAGGCTCTCCCACCCCCATTCTCACGGTGACAGCCACGTGGGAATAGCAGTGCTGTGTGTATGGAGCAGGCTCTCCCACCCCCATTCTCACGGTGACAGCCACGTGGGAATAGCAGTGCGGTGTGCATGGAGCAGGCTCTCCCACCCCCATTCTCACGGTGACAGCCACGTGGGAATAGCAGTGCTGTGTGTATGGAGCAGGCTCTCCCACCCCCATTCTCACGGTGACAGCCACGTGGGAATAGCAGTGCTGTGTGTATGGAGCATGCTCTCCCACCCCCATTTCTAACGGGGACAGCCACGTGGGAATAGCAGTGCTGTGTGCATGGAGCATGCTCTCCCACCCCCATTTCTAACGGGGACAGCCACGTGGGAATAGCAGTGCTGTGTGCATGGAGCAGGCTCTCCCACCCCCATTCTCACGGTGACAGCCACGTGGGAATAGCAGTGCTGTGTGCATGGAGCAGGCTCTCCCACCCCCATTCTCACGGTGACAGCCACGTGGGAATAGCAGTGCTGTGTGTATGGAGCAGGCTCTCCCACCCCCATTCTCACGGTGACAGCCACGTGGGAATAGCAGTGCTGTGTGCATGGAGCAGGCTCTCCCACCCCCATTCTCACGGTGACAGCCACGTGGGAATAGCAGTGCTGTGTGCATGGAGCAGGCTCTCCCACTCCCATTCTCACGGTGACAGCCACGTGGGAATAGCAGTGCTGTGAGCATGGAGCAGGCTCTCCCACCCCCATTCTCACGGTGACAGCCACGTGGGAATAGCAGTGCTGTGTGCATGGAGCAGGCTCTCCCACCCCCATTCTCACGGTGACAGCCACGTGGGAATAGCAGTGCTGTGTGCATGGAGCAGGCTCTCCCACCCCCATTCTCACGGTGACAGCCACGTGGGAATAGCAGTGCTGTGTGCATGGAGCAGGCTCTCCCACTCCCATTCTCACGGTGACAGCCACGTGGGAATAGCAGTGCTGTGTGTATGGAGCAGGCTCTCCCACCCCCAGTCTCACGGTGACAGCCACGTGGGAATAGCAGTGCTGTGTGCATGGAGCAGGCTCACCCACCCCATTCTCACGGTGACAGCCACGTGGGAATAGCAGTGCTGTGTGCATGGAGCAGGCTCTCCCACCCCCATTCTCACGGTGACAGCCACGTGGGAATAGCAGTGCTGTGTGCATGGAGCAGGCTCTCCCACCCCCATTCTCACGGTGACAGCCACGTGGGAATAGCAGTGCTGTGTGCATGGAGCAGGCTCTCCCACCCCCATTCTCACGGTGATAGCCACGTGGGAATAGCAGTGCTGTGTGTATGGAGCAGGCTCTCCCATCCCTATTCTCACGGTGATAGCCACGTGGGAATAGCAGTGCTGTGTGTATGGAGCAGGCTCACCCACCCCCATTCTCACGGTGACAGCCACGTGGGAATAGCAGTGCTGTGTGCATGGAGCAGGCTCTCCCACCCCCATTCTCACGGTGACAGCCACGTGGGAATAGCAGTGCTGTGTGTATGGAGCAGGCTCTCCCACTCCCATTCTCACGGTGACAGCCACGTGGGAATAGCAGTGCTGTGTGTATGGAGCAGGCTCTCCCACCCCCATTCTCACGGTGACAGCCACGTGGGAATAGCAGTGCTGTGTGCATGGAGCAGGCTCTCCCACCCCCATTCTCACGGTGACAGCCACGTGGGAATAGCAGTGCTGTGTGTATGGAGCAGGCTCTCCCACTCCCATTCTCACGGTGACAGCCACGTGGGAATAGCAGTACTGTGTGTATGGAGCAGGCTCTCCCACCCCCATTCTCACGGTGACAGCCACGTGGGAATATTAGTGCTGTGTGTATGGAGCAGGCTCTCCCACCCCCATTCTCACGGTGACAGCCACGTGGGAATAGCAGTGCTGTGTGTATGGAGCAGGCTCTCCCACCCCCATTCTCACGGTGACAGCCACGTGGGAATAGCAGTGCTGTGTGCATGGAGCAGGCTCTCCCACCCCCATTTTCACGGTGACAGCCACGTGGGAATAGCAGTGCTGTGTGTATGGAGCAGGCTCTCCCACCCCCATTCTCACGTTGACAGCCACGTGGGAATAGCAGTGCTGTGTGTATGGAGCAGGCTCTTCCACCCCCATTCTCACGGTGACAGCAACGTGGGAATAGCAGTGCTGTGTGTATGGAGCAGGCTCTCCCACCCACATTCTCACCGTGACAGCCACGTGGGAATAGCAGTGCTGTGTGTATGGAGCAGGCTCTCCCACCCCCATTCTCACCGTGACAGCCACGTGGGAATAGTAGTGCTGTGTGTATGGAGCAGGCTCTCCCACCCCCATTCTCACGGTGACAGCCACGTGGGAATAGCAGTGCTGTGTGTATGGAGCAGGCTCTCCCACCCCCATTCTCACGGTGACAGCCACGTGGGAATAGTAGTGCTGTGTGCATGGAGCAGGCTCTCCCACCCCCATTCTCACGGTGACAGCCACGTGGGAATAGTAGTGCTGTGTGTATGGAGCAAGCTCTCCCACCCCCATTCTCACGGTGACAGCCACGTGGGAATAGCAGTGCTGTGTGCATGGAGCAGGCTCTCCCACCCCCATTCTCAAGGTGACAGCCACGTGGGAATAGCAGTGCTGTGTGCATGGAGCAGGCTCTCCCACACCCATTCTCACGGTGACAGCCACGTGGGAATAGCAGTGCTGTGTGCATGGAGCAGGCTCTCCCACCCCCATTCTCACGGTGACAGCCACGTGGGAATAGCAGTGCTGTGTGCATGGAGCAGGCTCTCCCACCCCCATTCTCACGGTGACAGCCACGTGGGAATAGCAGTGCTGTGTGCATGGAGCAGGCTCTCCCACCCCCATTCTCACGGTGACAGCCACGTGGGAATAGCAGTGCTGTGTGTATGGAGCAGGCTCTCCCACCCCCATTCTCATGGTGACAGCCACGTGGGAATAGCAGTGCCGTGTGTATGGAGCAGACTCTCCCACCCCCATTCTCACGGTGACAGCCACGTGGGAATAGCAGTGCCGTGTGCATGGAGCAGGCTCTCCCACTCCCATTCTCACGGTGACAGCCACGTGGGAATAGCAGTGCTGTGTGCATGGAGCAGGCTCTCCCACCCCCATTCTCACGGTGACAGCCACGTGGGAATAGCAGTGCTGTGTGCATGGAGCAGGCTCTCCCACCCCCATTCTCACGGTGACAGCCACGTGGGAATAGCAGTGCTGTGTGTATGGAGCAGGCTCTCCCACCCCCATTCTCACGGTGACAGCCACGTGGGAATAGCAGTGCTGTGTGCATGGAGCAGGCTCTCCCACCCCCATTCTCACGGTGACAGCCACGTGGGAATAGCAGTGCTGTGTGCATGGAGCAGGCTCTCCCACCCCCATTCTCACGGTGACAGCCACGAGGGAATAGCAGTGCTGTGTGCATGGAGCAGGCTCTCCCACCCCCATTCTCACGGTGACAGCCACGTGGGAATAGTAGTGCTGTGTGTATGGAGCAGGCTCTCCCACCCCCATTCTCACGGTGACAGCCACGTGGGAATAGCAGTGCTGTGTGCATGGAGCAGGCTCTCCCACCCCCATTCTCACGGTGACAGCCACGTTGGTATAGCAGTGCTGTGTGTATGGAGCAGGCTCTCCCACCCCCATTCTCACGGTGACAGCCACGTGGGAATAGTAGTGCTGTGTGTATGGAGCAGGCTCTCCCACCCCCATTCTCACGGTGACAGCCACGTGGGAATAGCAGTGCTGTGTGCATGGAGCAGGCTCTCCCACCCCCATTCTCACGGTGACAGCCACGTGGGAATAGCAGTGCTGTGTGCATGGAGCAGGCTCTCCCACCCCCATTCTCACGGTGACAGCCACGTGGGAATATGATGGATAGGATAAAATGCCTATTTCTTCATCTGTAATACTTTGCTATGATTCCTTACTCAAAATGGCTACCGCAGTTACCCCTCCCTTCAAGTAAGGAAGATGGCACAGAGGAATTCCCCTCAAATGCTGATGTGTCCAAAAAACCTGCAATAACAGGACCATAAACTGCAACAACAAGACCATACAAGGAAAAGACCCAACAAGAACCAATGAGATACTGACATGTGTATTTACACACAACCTTTAGACCTGAAAGAGCTCCTTTTGCATACAATCCCCCACTGCAGCCCCTATATATGAACGTGGTCTGTAGGAATAAAGTCAGACATTATCATACTGAACATGTGTCAGCGTGATTTTTTCTCAGTGCACGCATTACCTACGTAGGAAAATAATCTGGACGGGGACAGATACTCTGTAGATGTTTTCATCTGATCAAAATTATCCAAATCAGCTGGCGCTCTAACGTGGGGCCCTGGGTTGTGAACCAACAGACAGCCGTGCACAGAGGGACCGAAGTGGACCAAATGCGGACGCGGCAGGAGACTGATCACCTCTGGAGTACGGTAAGATAACATTTATTATCTACCGATACGCACTGTCTCCGCTGTTGGTCTATTTCTGTGTCTCATACGGCTCTCCGAAGGTCACCTAAAGACAGGTAGATATCTTGCCCAGAGCCCGTTTTAAACTCAAACCTGTTACCTAGACTATCTGTCACCCGGTATATGTTTACATGTTGTATATGTTAGTCAGTGCCGCAAGTGGGAGCCCGGAGTGGAGTGGGATTTTTGCTGGCTGACTAGGAGTCTTGTCAATGTACGTTGTAAACTTGGTGGAAGGAGGGGTAAAGGGGGAGTAAGGTATAGTCGGTTCAGAGAGGAACACATGATCCCTGGAGTGACTGCGTGGTTGGCGCGTTGCAGAGGGAGGGGTGTTAAAGGCGCGTTACGGTTGGTAACTGCGCGGAATCCTGCCGATTGATCCCTGAACAACCTTTCCCTCTCTCGTAATCAAGCTGAATGTTATGTCCAAAATGTGTTTGTGTATTAGTGTTGAGAATTCATGAGGACGGGTGGGGATTGTTGAGAGTAGAAGAGATAGCCCATAGGTGCTTGGGCGATAACCCCTAGACGTTAAACTGCCCGAACTCCTGTTTTTTCCGCGTTAACAGTAAGAAAGAAAGAAAGTGAATAGGAAAGAAATAGGCAAGTGAATTTGCTGATAGATAATCAAGGCATATGATTGTGTTGTGAAAGTAAGTATTGAGGGGTATTTTTATGAAAGGTTTATATGCAGAAATTGGGATACAATTAGATACTGTGTATATTATTTGGAAGGGAAATAAAGTGTTATAAGTGAAGGGAAAGAAGAAAAAGAGGAAAAAAAAAAAAAACAGGGCATTTTTGCTAGTAATTGCAGTATAGAGAAGAAAAAAAAAAAAGGTGCAGTTTTAACATTTGAGCACAGGCAAGTAAGACAGGGAAAGGAGTCTTAGCCTGCCACCTAGTGGCGGAAAGAGAGAGAACAGAACGAAGAGGAATGGGAGCAGCTTTCCCGGTAACTGGTAAAGATTTATTTTTAGAGAGTTTGTTCGTACTGGCCACACGAATGGGTCTTTTAAAACCAGAAAATATTCTTTTTCCTTCTGTTCTAATAGCAACTAGAAAGAGGGGTCTTTTTCTGTGGGAGTGAGAAGCTCAATGAGCACCGTCTTGTGTGTTTTTGAATCCCACAGGGAAACATACCTTACGTTAGTATGAGTCAAAATAATTATGTTGAGGGACAGAAGGGTCCCGCTGCATTTATTTTATCATTGCCAGGACAGAAGTTAATATAATAACAAGTAAAAAAGAAAGCAAGTAGGCTGTTTAAAGTATGTAGTATTACTGCAGCAGAAGGCAGGTTACAACCAGAAATGTGTCGAAAGATATTGAAAGAAAAGAGAGGAATTTTGAATGATAACAACCTGCTGAAGATAGCAGAAGCCTGGTTTAATGTTACCAAGGCTGTCCAGAGAAAAATGGACCGAGCAGGAGATAGAAAAGGGAGGGAAGATTGTTTTAATTGTGGTGTGACTGATTTATCTATACTCACTCCTTTGTTACCTTCGCTCCCAGCTCCAGCAGCACCCCCACCTATACAACCCACTACCCCGCCCACAGATGACAAACCAATTTTGACTGTTTATGTAGCACAACTATATCCTGTGATGCAGGCAGACGGTTCCTATTACACCCCGACTGTGCCCCTAATGCCCCTGATGCCAGTCCTTTCACCCCAAACAATCACTGCCCCAGCGTTAGGGATTCAAGTCTACCCTGACACAACAATAGCACACACACCCAGCAGCAGTGTCCACTACAGTGCGCCCTATAGTTTTGACTCAGATAGTGAGTCACAGGCCGCTGCACAGGAGGCAAACATGACCTGGAATACTAACCCCAGACACCCCCCAGTACCCGACCGCTGCCCAAGGTTATATGGGGCAGACGCCCAAGCAGGTAGAAGGCGCCCCAATAATGTATGTCACCTCACCCCCTTCCTGGTAGACACAGGTGCAGCCAGGAGCGTAATTAGAGCTGCAGACATACCTGACCCTTCCTATTTGTCTGATATTGATGTTTTATGTGTGGGGGTAGATGGCACACCGCGCTCTAGCCCATTAACACGACCCCTGCAGATAGGTCCCTACCCTGAACTATTTGCACGATTTGTAGTTTCCTCTACCTGCCCGCTTAATCTGCTTGGCACTGATGTTTTGTCCAGGTTACAGGCCTCCATAATATTCTCCGAGGACGGCACCATTGATGTAACCTCCCCGCTCTGGGAATCAGATGTCTCTGCCCTTTGTTCCCTTCCAATACTTTTGGCATTAGCGGACAAACCCTCAGCTGCCAGTATACCGCCCGCTGTCATGGATAGGATCCCGTCCAAATTATGGTCCACAGGCCCTGAGAATATCGGGCACCTAAGGGTACCACCCATTGTTGTACAGCTCAAACAAGGGGCCCCGCTTCCCCGTAAACTGCAATACCCCTCTTTTCCCTGTGAAGAAACGCACCGCGAAGGGTGAACCTGATAAGTATAGAATGGTTTAAGATCTTCGAGCAGTAAAAGATGCAACCATTGTACGATGTTTTAACAACAAATCTTTTCCAGATGACCCCAGAGGCTTCCAAGAATTTCACTGTTCTCAAACAGGTAATATCCTCGGCCCCTGCCTTGGGCCTCCCAGACTATGATTTACCCTTTAAGCTTTTCGTATCAGAACGAAATGGACATGCAACTGGAGTGTTAACGCAGCCACACGCTGGCCGATGTCGACCTATTGGTTATTACTCCAGCCGTCTCGATGCTGTGGCTCGTGGTGGACCGTCCTGTCTTCGTGCTGTCTTTGCTGCTCAAGCACTGCTGGATAAAACTTCGGATATCGTTCTAGGGCATGACCTCATTCTCCTGGCACCACATGACATTGCTGCTATTCTCAATCAGACACAGCCAAAACATCTGTCCACTGCCAGACACCTCAGGTTGCAATGCTCGCTTCTCATTCCAGACAATTTCACCATTCTCTGGTGCCAAGTGCTTAACCCCTCCACTCTTCTTCCACTTCCCGAGGGGGGAGATGTGCAGGGACACGAACAAGAATAAAGCACAGCTGGAGTCGACCTACCCCATGATTGCTTCGAACTCATGAAGCTAGAAACAGCTCATCTGCCCACGATGAGTGAAAAGCCGATACAGAACCCAGATCTAATCCTGTTTGTGGATGGTTCTCGATATGCTGATCAACAAGGCACCTACCATACGGGTTATGCTGTCACCACAGACTCTGTGGTCCTACTGGCAAGCACACTACCGTCAACAGCATCCGCACAAGAGGCCGAACTACAAGCTCTCACTGCAGCGTGTAAACTGGCAGAAGGACAAACGGCGAATATCTACACTGACTCTAGATATGCCTTTGGTGTAGCACACGATTTTGGCGTCATTTGGCAAACCAGGGGATTTCTGACAGCAGCAGGAACACCAGTGAAACACAGCTCAGCCATACAAGCTCTGATGGACGCCCTACTCCTTCCAAGCCATGTGGCCATCCTAAAGGTAAAAGCCCATGGCAAACTGAACACAGAAGAAGCCAGAGGAAACCATCTGGCGGATGCTGCGGCAAAACAAGCTGCCAGCGGGAAACGAGAAGTGGAAGATCGAGTGGACACGACAAGGATGGTTCCGTTAATGCAGAACCTCCCAGTGAATCGAGAATATCTGAAGAAGTTGCAAGAATCTGCAACAAAGGAAGAAAAGGAAAGCTGGAAGAAAAGAGGTGCATCGCCCCAAGAAGGAATTTACGAGTACAAAAAGAAACTTTGTCTGCCACGGGCACTGTATCCTGCTGTGGTACAATGGGCACATGGAGCAGCACATCTCTCAAAGACTCTTATGAATGCACTGATCGACAAATACTATGTGGCGCCTGGAATTACCCCAATGACTAGTAATTTCTGCAAATTATGTACAATTTGTGCAAAGTGTAACCCAGGACGTGTGGAAAAACCACCGCAGAAACACCTTGCAAGGCCCCGCTTTCACTGCTACGTTAGCTAAAGAAATTTGGTCCGCGCTAGGGACCACCCTTGCTTTCCACACCCCATACCATCCCTAGAGTAGCGGAAAGGTAGAAAGAATGAATGGCACACTGAAAACTAGAATGTTGAAAATGGCCCAGGAAACAAATATGCCCTGGCCAGATAGTTTACCCATTGCTTTGTTCAGTGTTCGATACACCCCACGAGGGGAACATGCTCTATCCCCATTTGAGATACTGTTTGGTACTGCCCCCAAACTTGGTTGTTACTACCCACAGCAGTTACAGATGCAGTCTGATGTTTTGACCAAATATGTAACTGCCCTAGCGCAAGAACTAACCAATATGCATGGTCGAGTGTTTTCTTCTATTCCAGATCCAGATCTAGATACCGGGACTCATAAACTCGTGCCCGGAGACTGGGTGCTTGTGAAGAAATTTGTAAGGAAACATTCCCTAGAGCCCAGATATGATGGTCCTTTCCAAGTTCTGTTGACCACAGCGACATCAGTCAAGCTAGCTGGCAAGAACACCTGGATACACGCCTCTCATTGCAAGAAGGTTCCAGCTCCCAACGAGGACACCTCAGAAGGAAAATGATGCTATATATCCTTTGCTTGTTGGGTCTAGGGGGGGCACAAGAGATTGCTATCACCCAACATGAAGGGGTAGTCACGTTTTGGTATAATTCCTCCAATACTCATGTAGCTACCTTCTCCTTTGATTATTGTAATATAGTCCGCTGCCCCTCAACACGTTGGCAATATAATCGATACAGCAATGTCGGTTTCAGGTCTACTTATATATGTGTAACGGATTCCTACTGGGGAAAGGAATGTGATTACTGGGGAGCAGTAGGATGGAACACAGGAACAGATTGGGGATACCGACCACAAAATGGTCTAGCAAGGAAAGACGGGATAGCAAAAGATTCTTGCCCAAATAGGCATCGCAATAGTTATTATTTTTGTTTTGTTTGTGATTATTGTCTGCTGTGTTCTCCCATGTTTTAAAAAATTCATGACCAAAGCTGTTGACAATAGCACTCCTACCCTTTTTCTGCAGTCAGATAATGATACTCCACTCTTGGAAGATGGTCCATTTACTCCGTTACAGTCCCTCCCAGTTAAGTACAATAGTATAAATCCATAGGGACAGCATCTGACTTCCTTATGTGCAAAGTCTGTGGCAAGGGGGGTCGTGGACAAGCCATGACTCGTCTAACGTACAGCACAAAAGAGTTCCCAGGCACATCTGGACAGATGAGTTAGTACATATCTAGGGACAGACTCAGAAATAGACATTTCTAGGGGGGACTGTGATGGATTGGATAAAATGCCTATTTCTTCATCTGTAATACTTTGCTATGATTCCTTACTCAAAATGGCTACCGCAGTTACCCCTCCCTTCAAGTAAGGAAGATGGCACCGAGGAATTCCCCTCAAATGCTGATGTGTCCAAAAAACCTGCAATAACAGGACCATAAACTGCAACAACAAGACCATACAAGGAAAAGACCCAACAAGAACCAATGAGATACTGACATGTGTATTTACACACAACCTTTAGACCTGAAAGAGCTCCTTTTGCATACAATCCCCCACTGCAGCCCCTATATATGAACGTGGTCTGTAGGAATAAAGTCAGACATTATCATACTGAACGTGTGTCAGCGTGATTTTTTCTCAGTGCACGCATTACCTACGTAGGAAAATAATCTGGACGGGGACAGATACTCTGTAGATGTTTTCATCTGATCAAAATTATCCAAATCAGGAATAGCAGTGCTGTGTGCATGGAGCAGGCTCTCCCACCCCCATTCTCACGGTGACAGCCACGTGGGAATAGCAGTGCTGTGTGCATGGAGCAGGCTCTCCCACCCCCATTCTCACGGTGACAGCCACGTGGGAATAGCAGTGCTGTGTGCATGGAGCAGGCTCTCCCACCCCCATTCTCACGGTGACAGCCACGTGGGAATAGCAGTGCTGTGTGCATGGAGCAGGCTCTCCCACCCCCATTCTCACGGTGACAGCCACGTGGGAATAGCAGTGCTGTGTGCATGGAGCAGGCTCTCCCACCCCCATTCTCACGGTGACAGCCACGTGGGAATAGCAGTGCTGTGTGCATGGAGCAGGCTCTCTCATCCCCATTCTCACCGCAATAAGGAAGAGGGGATGATCTTACCCAGGATGCAATTCTTCTCCACCTCCAGTATCCCCAGTGCCTTGGAGAAGTGCGCCCCCATCTTCACCATCACCTCCGGGAGGTACAGGTTGTTGTGTGTTCTAGGGAGAGACAGACTGCTCAATATGCCGGCGTGTGCCATGATGGAGAGGGGCCCGGCGCTATTCAAATGAACCAATGTGTGGCTGCCGTGTGAGTTTCTGGTTTGACGCGGTATCCTGCGTGTGGCTGGCGTGTGAGTTTCTGGTTTGAGGCGGTATCCTGCGTGTGGCTGGCGTGTGAGTTTCTGGTTTGAGGCGGTATCCTGCGTGTGGCTGGTGTGTGAGTTAATGGTGTGAGGCGGTATCCTGCGTGTGGCTGGCGTGTGAGTTAATGGTGTGAGGCGGTATCCTGCGTGTGGCTGGCGTGTGGGTTTCTGGTTTGAGACGGTATTCTGCGTGTGAGTTTCTGGTTTGAGACGGTATCCTGCGTGTGGCTGGCGTGTGAGTTTCTGGTTTGAGGCGGTATCCTGCGTGTGGCTGGCGTGTGAGTTTCTGGTTTGAGGCGGTATCCTGCGTGTGGCTGGCGTGTGAGTTTCTGGTTTGAGGCGGTATCCTGCGTGTGGCTGGTGTGTGAGTTAATGGTGTGAGGCGGTATCCTGTGTGTGGCTGGCGTGTGAGTTAATGGTGTGAGGCGGTATCCTGCGTGTGGCTGGCGTGTGAGTTAATGGTGTGAGGCGGTATCCTGCGTGTGGCTGGCGTGTGGGTTTCTGGTTTGAGACGGTATTCTGCGTGTGAGTTTCTGGTTTGAGACGGTATCCTGCGTGTGGCTGGCGTGTCAGGGGGTATCCTGCGTGTGGCTGGCGTTTGAGGGGTATCCTGCGTGTGTAGCCAGGTTACGGCTCACAGTGGAACACGGCACAGGGAACACCGGCACAGGGAACACCGGCACAGGGAACACGGCACAGGGAACACGGCACAGGGAACACCGGCACAGGGAACACCGGCACAGGGAACACCGGCACAGGGAACACCGGCACAGGGAACACCGGCACAGGGAACACCGGCACAGGGAACACCGGCACAGGGAACACCGGCACAGGGAACACCGGCACAGGGAACACCGGCACAGGGAACACGGCACAGGGAACACGGCACAGGGAACACCGGCACAGGGAACACCGGCACAGGGAACACCGGCACAGGGAACACGGCACAGGGAACACCGACACAGGGAACACCGGCACAGGGAACACCGGCACAGGGAACACCGGCACAGGGAACACCGGCACAGGGAACACCGGCACAGGGAACACGGCACAGGGAACACCGGCACAGGGAACACGGCACAGGGAACACCTGCACAGGGAACACCGGCACAGGGAACACGGCACAGGGAACACGGCACAGGGAACACGGCACAGGGAACACGGCACAGGGAACACGGCACAGGGAACACGGCACAGGGAACACGGCACAGGGAACACGGCACAGGGAACACGGCACAGGGAACACGGCACAGGGAACACGGCACAGGGAACACGGCACAGGGAACACGGCACAGGGAACACCGGCACAGGGAACACCGGCACAGGGAACACCGGCACAGGGAACACGGCACAGGGAACACGGCACAGGGAACACGGCACAGGGAACACGGGGATAAGGGCCAGAGGCGGATTGTATGCAAAGAAAGAGCGAGAGGGGGACACACACACACCGCGTGTCACACACACACCGCGTGTCACACACACACCGCGTGTCACACACACACACACCGCGTGTCACACACACACACCGCGTGTCACACCGGCACAGGGAACACCGGCACAGGGAACACCGGCACAGGGAACACGGCACAGGGAACACCGGCACAGGGAACACGGCACAGGGAACACGGCACAGGGAACACCTGCACAGGGAACACCGGCACAGGGAACACGGCACAGGGAACACGGCACAGGGAACACGGCACAGGGAACACGGCACAGGGAACACCGGCACAGGGAACACCGGCACAGGGAACACCGGCACAGGGAACACGGCACAGGGAACACGGCACAGGGAACACGGCACAGGGAACACGGCACAGGGAACACGGCACAGGGAACACGGCACAGGGAACACGGCACAGGGAACACGGCACAGGGAACACGGCACAGGGAACACCGGCACAGGGAACACCGGCACAGGGAACACCGGCACAGGGAACACCGGCACAGGGAACACGGCACAGGGAACACGGCACAGGGAACACGGCACAGGGAACACGGGGATAAGGGCCAGAGGCGGATTGTATGCAAAGAAAGAGCGAGAGGGGGACACACCGCATGTCACACACACACACCGCGTGTCACACACACACCGCGTGTCACACACACACACCGCGTGTCACACACACACACCGCGTGTCACACACACACACACCGCGTGTCTCACACACACACACACACACACACACACCGCGTGTCACACACACACACACCGCGTGTGTCACACACACACACACACACTGCGTGTGTCACACACACACCGCGGGGGTCACACACACACCGCGTCACACACACACCGCGTGTCACACACACCGCGTGTCACACACACCGCGTGTCACACACACCGCATGTGTCACACACACCGCATGTGTCACACACACCGCATGTGTCACACACACCGCATGTGTCACACACACCGCATGTGTCACACACACACACCGCATGTGTCACACACACACACCGCATGTGTCACACACACACACCGCATGTGTCACACACACACCGCATGTGTCACACACACACACACCGCATGTGTCACACACACCGCATGTGTCACACACACACACTGCATGTGTCACACACCGCATGTGTCACACACACACACCGCATGTGTCACACACACACACACCGCATGTGTCACACACACACACCGCATGTGTCACACACACCGCATGTGTCACACACACACACACACCGCATGTGTCACACACACACCGCATGTGTCACACACACACACACCGCATGTGTCACACACACACACACCGCATGTGTCACACACACACACCGCATGTGTCACACACACACACCACATGTGTCACACACACACAGCGCATGTGTCACACACAGCGCATGTGTCACACACACACAGCGCATGTGTCACACACACACAGCGCATGTGTCACACACACACAGCGCATGTGTCACACACACACCGCAGGTGTCACACACACACCGCATGTGTCACACACACCGCATGTGTCACACACACCGCATGTGTCACACACACACACACACACACCGCATGTCAGACACACACTGTGGCGAAAATGGGGGTAATCAGCGCATTAAAAAAGGCAGTGGGCTCGGCTGGTTACCCCTATTTCGTATTGGGGATGAAGGGGTTAATATTATATGCTGTTCCCCTGTACCATTGTCCCCTATATGCATTGTTGTCCACTTTTTGCAGGCTAGTCACTACCTGCAGTGCTGAATAACAGGGGCCTTTCCATTAAGACTGCTAATTTAGGAACGGAGTTAGCCAGCACCTTGATTTTTGGGGTGCAGCCTCAGTGTAACACCCCAAGAACACACATATTAAAAATATAACTTTGTCATAAGGGAAACATATATTTTTGATGAAGTACCTTTCTGGTGCAGTTAAAATGTACCGGCAGGATGCGGTTGTATTCTGCCTGCCTTTGTAATGCATTAAGGAACAAATGTTATGCATAGATGAAAGACCCCAGATTCTTAAAGTGTCACTTAATCAGGATGTTTCTGAGTAGCAGATCCTGTTACTCATCCTGGATATTTCACACCTTGGGACCAAACTCCAGACATTGCGTCCCCAGAAATGAGTGGCCCCTTTTTACTTAGCAGTGCTACCAAGCTGCTTACAGAGCATGCTCAGAGTTACCTGGGCTGGCTGTAGGATTTGCCCATGTGACCTGGCAGATTCTGATAGGAGGAAGGTAATTCCTTGCCAATGGGATGAGGCTAATGTAACACTTCACAGGTCCTTGTCCTTAAAAAGGCCTGTACCCCTCATTCCTGTGTTGTTGCTGTTGTTGCTACCTGATTTCTTCAAGCGGATAAGACCTAAGTACAGCGGCTACGATTCCAGAACGCAAGGGGTTAAAAACATCGCAACAAGGAAACTTGCCCTGCTTCAGGATTTCGTTAGCCCTGGGGATCCAGACCGAACCCCGAAAAACCAGAAAAGACTTTGCACATTCACAGAAGGATTGGACTGGCTATTTATTTGGCAATTTGCAAAAGGACTACATTTTGAAAGACAATCTTCTGGTGCTTTGCACCTTTCTGGACATTATCCTCTGTTTCTCTACCCGTGAGTGTAATTATTAAGTTTATTCTGCAGTTGTCGTGTGTTTGCCTATCAAGGGAATAAATCTCAGTTTATTTTGCTCAACCTGTTCTGCTCAATCAGGATCCACGAAATATAAATGTGTTATTAAATGCTTCTCCCGTGACACACGCACACACACCGCATGTCATACACACACACCGCATGTCATACACACACACCGCATGTCATATACACACATACACACCGCATGTCATACACACACACACACACACACACAACCGCATGTCATACACACACACCGCATGTCATATACACACATACACACCGCATGTCATACACACACACACACAACCGCATGTCATACACACACACCGCATGTCATACACACACACCGCATGTCATATACACACATACACACCGCATGTCATACACACACACACACACACACACACACACAACCGCATGTCATACACACACACCGCATGTCATACATACACACACACACACACACACACACACACCGCATGTCATACGCACACACCGCATGTCACACACACACACACACACACACACACACACCGCATGTCATACGCACACACCGCATGTCACACACACACACACACACACACACACACACACACACACACACACACACACACACACACACACACACACACACACACACACACACAGCATGTCACACACACCACGTCATACACACACACCACGTCATACACACACCGCATTTCACACACACACACCGCATGTCATACACACACACCGCATGTCACACACACACACACACCGCATGTCACACACACACCGCATGTCATACACACACACACAGCATGTCACACACACACCATGTCACAGCTCAAGCAGCTTCAGGAGAGGTCAGTAGGACACGAGGCCCCCCCCCCCCGGCAGACCCGCCCCCCAGCGGACACGCCCCCTGCGGACACCCCTACCCCGGCAGGCACCCCCCCCCCTGCGGACACACCCCTTCCCTGGCAGACACGCCCCCCGGCAGACACGCCCCCCCCCTCCAGCGGACACGCACCTGACCAGTACAAACAGGTTCTCGAGGACCCTCAGGACTTGCTCGGCGCAGGGGTTGCGGTAGATGGGAATCCCGCTCGACAAGTAGCCGACCAGAAACCCCCCAGACTTGGCCTCCTCGGGGTCGCTGGGCCAGCGCGCACGCTTCAGCACGCCCAGGACAGAGTACACGCACAAGGAAAGCTGCAGGAGGAACATGGAGGTCAGCGCGGCCCATACTGCGGCAGGGTGTCCCGGTGCTATGCTGCACCCGCACGCAGTACTCGGGGTTAGTACTGTATATTACCCAATACTCGGGGTTAGTACTGTACATTACCCAATACTCGGGGTTAGTACTGTATATTACCCAGTACCCGGGGTTAGTACTGTATATTACCCAGTACTCGGGTTAGTACTGTATATTACCCAGTACTCGGGGTTAGTACTGTACATTACCCAATACTCGGGGTTAGTACTGTATATTACCCAGTACTCTGGGTTAGTACTGTATATTACCCAGTACTCAGGGTTAGTACTGTATATTACCCAGTACCCAGGGTTAGTACTGTATATTACCCAGTACTCGGGGTTAGTACTGTATATTACCCAGTACTCTGGGTTAGTACTGTATATTACCCAGTACTCGGGGTTAGTACTGTATATTACCCAGTACTCGGGGTTAGTTCTGTATATTACCCAGTACTCGGGGTTAGTACTGTATATTACCCAGTACTCGGGGTTAGTTCTGTATATTACCCAGTACTCGGGGTTAGTACTGTATATTACCCAGTACTCGGGGTTAGTACTGTATATTACCCAGTACTCGGGGTTAGTACTGTATATTACCCAGTACTCGGGGTTAGTACTGTATATTACCCAGTACTCAGGGTTAGTACTGTATACTACCCAGTACCCGGGGTTAGTACTGTATATTACCCAGTACCCGGGGTTAGTACTGTATATTACCCAGTACCCGGGGTTAGTACTGTATATTACCCAGTACCCGGGGTTAGTACTGTATATAACCCAGTACTCTGTGTTAGTACTGTATATTACCCAGTACCCGGGGTTAGTACTGTATATTACCCAGTACCCGGGGTTAGTACTGTATATTACCCAGTACCTGGGGTTAGTACTGTATATTACCCAGTACCTGGGGTTAGTACTGTATATTACCCAGTACTCAGGGTTAGTACTGTATATTACCCAGTACCCAGGGTTAGTACTGTATATTACCCAGTACTCGGGGTTGGTACTGTATATTACCCAGTACTCTGGGTTAGTACTGTATATTACCCAGTACCCGGGGTTAGTACTGTATATTACCCAGTACCCGGGGTTAGTACCGTATATTACCCAGTACCCGGGGTTAGTACCGTATATTACCCAGTACCCGGGGTTAGTACTGTATATTACCCAGTACTCGGGGTTAGTACTGTATATTACCCAGTACCCGGGGTTAGTACTGTATATTACCCAGTACTCGGGGTTAGTACTGTATATTACCCAGTACCCGGGGTTAGTACGGTATATTACCCAGTACCCGGGGTTAGTACTGTATATTACCCAGTACTCGGGTTTAGTACTGTATATTACCCAGTACTCGGGTTAGTACTGTATATTACCCAGTACTCTGGGTTAGTACTGTATATTACCCAGTACTCTGGGTTAGTTCTGTATATTACCCAGTACTCTGGGTTAGTACTGTATATAACCCAGTACTCTGGGTTAGTACTGTATATAACCCAGTACTCTGGGTTAGTACTGTATATTACCCAGTACTCTGGGTTAGTACTGTATATTACCCAGTACCCGGGGATAGTACCGTATATTACCCAGTACTCTGGGTTAGTACTGTATATAACCCAGTACTCAGGGTTAGTACTGTATATTGCCCAGTACTCGGGGTCAGTACTGTATATAACCCAGTACTCTGGGTTAGTACTGTATATTACCCAGTACTCTGGGTTAGTACCGTATATTACCCAGTACTCTGGGTTAGTACTGTATATTACCCAGTACTCTGGGTTAGTACTGTATATTGCCCAGTACCCGGGGATAGTACCGTAAATTACCCAGTACTCTGGGTTAGTACTGTATATAACCCAGCACTCTGGGTTAGTACTGTATATTACCCAGTACTCGGGGTTAGTACTGTATATTACCCAGTACTCGGGGTTAGTTCTGTATATTACCCAGTACTCTGGGTTAGTACTGTATATAACCCAGTACCCGGGGATAGTACCGTATATTACCCAGTACTCTGGGTTAGTACTGTATATTACCCAGTACTCTGGGTTAGTACTGTATATAACCCAGTACCCGGGGTTAGTACGGTATATAACCCAGTACTCTGGGTTAGTACTGTATATTACCCAGTACTCAGGGTTAGTACTGTATATTACCCAGTACTCTGGGTTAGTACTGTATATTACCCAGTACTCTGGGTTAGTACTGTATATTATCCAGTACCCGGGGTTAGTACTGTATATTACCTAATACTCGGGGTTAGTACTGTATATTACCCAGTACTCTGGGTTAGTACTGTATATAACCCAGTACTCTGGGTTAGTTCTGTATATTACCCAGTACTCTGGGTTAGTACTGTATATAACCCAGTACTCTGGGTTAGTACTGTATATTACCCAGTACTCTGGGTTAGTACTGTATATTACCCAGTACCCGGGGATAGTACCGTATATTACCCAGTACTCTGGGTTAGTACTGTATATAACCCAGTACTCAGGGTTAGTACTGTATATTGCCCAGTACTCGGGGTCAGTACTGTATATAACCCAGTACTCTGGGTTAGTACTGTATATTACCCAGTACTCTGGGTTAGTACCGTATATTACCCAGTACTCTGGGTTAGTACTGTATATTACCCAGTACTCTGGGTTAGTACTGTATATTGCCCAGTACCCGGGGATAGTACCGTAAATTACCCAGTACTCTGGGTTAGTACTGTATATAACCCAGCACTCTGGGTTAGTACTGTATATTACCCAGTACTCGGGGTTAGTACTGTATATTACCCAGTACTCGGGGTTAGTTCTGTATATTACCCAGTACTCTGGGTTAGTACTGTATATAACCCAGTACCCGGGGATAGTACCGTATATTACCCAGTACTCTGGGTTAGTACTGTATATTACCCAGTACTCTGGGTTAGTACTGTATATAACCCAGTACCCGGGGTTAGTACGGTATATAACCCAGTACTCTGGGTTAGTACTGTATATTACCCAGTACTCAGGGTTAGTACTGTATATTACCCAGTACTCTGGGTTAGTACTGTATATTACCCAGTACTCTGGGTTAGTACTGTATATTATCCAGTACCCGGGGTTAGTACTGTATATTACCTAATACTCGGGGTTAGTACTGTATATTACCCAGTACTCTGGGTTAGTACTGTATATAACCCAGTACTCTGGGTTAGTACTGTATATTACCCAGAACTCGGGGTTAGTTCTGTATATTACCCAGTACTCTGGGTTAGTACTGTATATTACCCAGTACTCGGGGTCAGTACTGTATATTGCCCAGTACCCGGTGATAGTACCGTATATTACCCAGTACTTGGGTTAGTACTGTATATTACCCAGTACTCTGGGTTAGTACGGTATATTACCCAGTACTCGGGTTAGTACTGTATATTACCCAGTACTCTGGGTTAGTACTGTATATAACCCAGTACTCTGGGTTAGTACTGTATATAACCCAGTACTCTGGGTTAGTACTGTATATTGCCCAGTACTCAGGGTTAGTACTGTATATTGCCCAGTACTCAGGGTTAGTACTGTATATTACCCAGTACTCAGGGTTACTACTGTATATTGCCCAGTACTCAGGGTTAGTACTGTATATTGCCCAGTACTCAGGGTCAGTACTGTATATTACCCAGTACTCAGGGTTAGTTCTGTATATTACCCAGTACTCTGGGTTAGTTCTGTATATTACCCAGTACTCTGGGTTAGTTCTGTATATTACCCAGTACTCGGGGTCAGTACTGTATATTACCCAGTACTCGGGGTCAGTACTGTATATTACCCAGTACTCGGGGTCAGTTCTGTATATTACCCAGTACTCGGGGTCAGTTCTGTATATTACCCAGTACTCGGGGTCAGTTCTGTATATTACCCAGTACTCTGGGTCAGTACTGTACATTACCCAGTACTCGGGGTCAGTTCTGTATATTACCCAGTACTCTGGGTCAGTACTGTACATTACCCAGTACTCGGGGTCAGTACTGTATATTACCCAGTACCCGGGTCACACGCACTCGGGGACTCACCAGGGACCGGTTCAGGCCGCAGTTATCGTCCTGGAGCTGCTCGCCTCTCAGGATATCGGCTCCCACATAGGAAATAAATTCCTCCGGCCCGGACAACGCCCTGCGGGGGGGGCAAGGTAAAGGGGTCCTGTTAATGTGCCCACCCACCAATAGAGCGTCTCCATTAACGTAACTGTGCTAAAAGCAGAGATCCCGCTGCCTGTTTATCTGGAAATATTCACACAGCACCTCCCTTTGGGGCCTCAGAGTCCCATCAATAAAGTATTTTCTTCACAATGTTCCCACTTTGTCCTGATCAGTGAGCCAATAAAGATAAGGGGAGGGGGAGGGAAAAGGGAGGAGAGGGAGAAAGAAGGGGGGAGAGAGAGAGAAGGGGAGGGGGGAGAGAGAGAAGGGGAGGGGGGAGAGAGAGAGAGAACGGGAGGGGGGAGAGAGAGAGAGAACGGGAGGGGGTAGAGAGAGAACGGGAGGGGAGGGGGGTAGAGAGAGAACGGGAGGGGAGAGAGAGAGAACGGGAGAGAGAGAGAACGGGAGAGAGAGAGAACGGGAGGGAGAGAGAACGGGAGGGGAGAGAGAGAGAACGGGAGGGGAGAGAGAGAGAACGGGGAGGGGAGAGAGAACGGTAGAGAGAGAGAACGGGAGAGAGAACGGGGAGGGGAGAGAGAGAGAACGGGGAGGGGAGAGAGAACGGGAGGGGGGAGAGAGAGAGAGAGAACGGGAGGGGGGAGAGAGAGAGAAAGGGAGGGGAGAGAGGGAGAACGGGAGGGGGGAGAGAGAGAACGGGAGGGAAGAGAGAGAGAGAACGGGAGGGGAGAGAGAGAGAACGGGAGGGGAGAGAGAAGGGGAGGGGGAGAGAGAAGGGGAGGGGGAGAGAGAAGGGGAGGGGGAGAGAGAGAGAAGGGGAGGGGGAGAGAGAGAAGGGGAGGGGGAGAGAGAGAGAAGGGGAGGGGGAGAGAGAGAAGGGAAGGGGGA
This sequence comes from Ascaphus truei, assembly GCF_040206685.1. Lineage (NCBI taxonomy): Eukaryota > Metazoa > Chordata > Amphibia > Anura > Ascaphidae > Ascaphus > Ascaphus truei. The sequence goes on from NW_027455639.1 coordinate 28,045, forward strand.
GAGAGAGAATGGGAGGGGAGAGAGAGGAGAGGGAGAGAGGGGGGGGAGAGAGAATGGGAGGGGAGAGAGAGAGGAGAGAGGGAGAGAGGAGAGAGGTCCTTAGAGAGAAGGGTGTCATGATAGAGATGATTTGGCCCGGGATTAAAGGGGTTACACCCCCATTTGGCCACCCTCTACTCTCATCAGGGAAGCAAGGGGTTAACTGGACTGAGGTCCAGTAATGTGTTTTTACCTTGCTTCAGTATCCAAAGGTTTATTCCCTGTGTAAATGTATTGTGTTATCCTGGTGTTTGCACTCACACCTACACTAGGGTTGATGCGGGAGGGAAGGGGTTAATGTTAATTTATTGATTATAGCCCTTTGTGTAATTTTCCCGCCTTTTCAGGCTCCATTTTGCAGCCGTCCATAAGTCGCCATTGAGCCTCCATGCTTTCTAATGGCAGAAGTAGCGGTTTTGGACCTGTTTTCCAGCGACGACCAGCAGGTGGCGTCCGAGAGGAGGAGCGGCGGTTTCCCATTGTGGGCTCATTGACTTCAATGGAGATTCCTCAACGCCGGCCTCGAGGAACAGGTTGGCAGCCATCCAAACCGCAGACCGCAAAAGCGGATACAATGTCTTTGAAAAGAGTTTAATCACTACGGTCAAGTTCAACGACAATTGGCGTGGGAATCTTGGGTTCTAGTGCCCCTGGGAATAAAGTTCTTTTTGTCCCTAACCCCTAGGAACCCCCACACACGATCCACACCGGGTCCGGGAATGAAGGACCCCCGTAAAGGGTCAAGCAGAGAAGGAGGGTCGCACCATTGAATCTAATGGCGGCGGGCGCCATCCATTGTCAATGGCGGCGCCGGCCATTGATTCCAATGGGAGAAAAGCCGCATGGCGAAAAAACGACTAAGTGTAAAAATGTTTGAAATGTGTAAGTCCATATCTCCGGTTCTGAAATGACCAAAGGGATGGGATTTTGGGTGGCATATAGCCAAGGTTCCGGCTTTAATGCATGCCCCTTCCCAGCCCCCTCAGACCAACCAGACGGAGTATGGACGAAGGTAAAGATTTGTGGATTTTCTCAGACTTCAATGGTGGCGGTTCCTCCATTGAAAGTCTATGGCGGGAAACTCCATTGACTACAACGGCGGAGTTGCTCCATTGAAGCCCATGGCGGCGGAGCCCGTTGTTTTCAATGGGGATTTAGTGAAACGCTGAGATTTCTTTTTAGCGGAGATTTTTATAATAAAATATTTAACGGTTTTATGTGATATTTGTATAACTCCGGTTCCGAAGGTCGTTAGCGGGCTGAAATTTGGACCCTATAGTGTACCACTTCCGGCATTATGGTCTGGAAAGTTTGAGACCCGCTGGATCTACCAGAACCGTGTAGTTTAATATGTGTAGGTATTAAAATGTATATGGGGTTTTGGATTTGCTCTGAACAAATGCAGACTCCATCTGTTATGTTAAATAGGGGCAGGAAGAGCATCCTGCAAGAATAAGCATAGCCCGGTGATCAAAGGCTAACTGTCCTGATTGTTTATGCTAAGGGCAAGAACAAAGGGGCTGAGTGTTTTTTAAGTGTCGGTCTTCACACTTACAGGGAAGCCAAAATCTCCTTCAAAGAGATTTTTTGCTAGGACAGTTCGGCGCCTTGAGTGCAAGAGAAGGGTTGAAATGGTATATAAGTCAGAGTCACCCCTTACTCAAATGTCTTTCGTGTCTTCATGTATGATCTCCATGTATTGCTGTGATGTCAACATCCGAAACTGAATTATGGAAGAAATGGCCCATCCTGGATCCTGATGACTTTCTTGTCCTAACCCTTTAAGTAAGTGTCCATATTTTGTCTGTTATTTGTATAATCTCGTGTGATCACCTTTTTCAAGGAATAAATTATATTTTTATCATATCTAAGTCTCCAGTTCAACCCAGTTATATTTGGTGTGTATTATTATAGCCTGTCTCAAAGCTACCGTCACAGGCTTATAATAAAAACTGGTGGGCAGCGGTGGGATTGAACTGGACCTGTATTACAGTGTACTGAGGGATACTGTAATATAGTGGGAACTCGACGGTAATTGCGAGTTCCTGGGACTAAAGATATTGAACACACAGTGTACAACATATAACACAAGATATGGCACCTCCTCACTGTTCCCCTACTTGTGAGAAGCATTGCCTCCAGAACCAAAGTGCCGGCCATCTGTGTGACTGGAGCCGGGGCACCGAGACCGGAGGAGTGCATCAAGTCAGCGCGGGGACCAGCAGCCGGCAAGGCTGAGAGAGAGGCAGGCAGTGGTCGGTGAGCATGAAACCCGGCAGGCTGAGCAAAGATCCACAGCTGCAGCCGCTGTAACCATCAAACCTCCTGGAGAGCAGGGAATGGACCCAGCTCCGGGACGGCAGAGAGACTTGTGGAGGGAGCGGGGTGGTCTCGGAGACCACGGAAGTCTTTGCACCAGGAGAGGTAACGGCCGTTGCGGTGGCCCGTCCCATTTTCCCCTGAAAGAGCTAGCACTGGTGTGTGCGTTGGGGCAAGACGTGGTTCCCGGCGAAGTGGACCCAGTTCACGGCGTTTGGTGCTGCACCGACCCGCTTACCCCCTCCCAGAGCCTCCCCGGCGCTCAAGCAACTCCGCTCTGGACTCCGTTGCCCCTTGCTGGGGTTAGTCCACCAGCGACGGAGAAGCTCCGGAATGTGCCCGGCGCTCGAGCAACTCCGCTCTGGACTCCGTTGCCCCTTGCTGGGGTTAGTCCACCGGTGGCGGAGAAGCTCCGGCAGGCGCTGCAGCACTGTCAACAAAACGGGCTCATAATAATGCCCGGTGCCCGGGACCGTGCGCGGGTCGGACGAAGAAGCCCCCTCAGGGCCAGCGCTCACGAGCTGCGGACAAGTTTGACCCAGTTAGCGGCATCCTCTGATGGCTCCCGCCCAGCCAGGGCGACAACCCTTCACGGGATGAGTCCTGGAGAACCTGGCCGGGCTGCATCGCCAACAGCGGCGGAGAGCGGCGGCCACCCACCTGATCCCGGTGGAGAACCGGCGGCGGCGGAGTAGAGAAGCCGCCACTCCGGCATCCTGCCGGCGGCAATTTTATTTGGGGGGAGGGTTGGGGTGTGCGGAGTGGTGGGTGTTTCACATTGTTTGGCGGAAGTCGGCGATTCCCAGCGATGACCGGAGCCCCACTGTAAGGAATCTGGTGTCTCAGCGCCGTCAGAGCGACCAGTGCTCACCCCCCGTCGGTACTCAGGCGTCCAAGCGCCTGCAGCGCAATTCCCACATACCTCCGTTGTCTGCCACTGACACTCAGGCTCCTCGCCATCACAGGATTGCACCAACCGAAGAGGTGCCTGTTGAAACCGCAGCCTCTGCGTGTGTCCCCAGCTCCGCGCTCTATGCGCACACGTGCGTCTGTCACTGATCCCATGCGCATACGCGCGTCAGTCACCGAATCCACGCACACACGCACGCCAGCCCCAGATGTTTATGCGCATGCATTCCCAGCTTACAGAGCACACGCCTAACAGAGCACTTTTAACCACTGCTCCTGCAGTGAGGCGTCGCCCCCAAGCATCACACAGTTCCATGCAAATCAAGGATTACACTCAGCTGGGGCTGTAACACCTCCCTCCTATCAGGGAGGACTCCTTGCAGTCCTCCAGGCCTGCCCCTCTTCCCATTGGCCTGCCAAGCTTTATTATGCCTGTGCTTCCCATCACTCGTCGCTCGACATAGTTCTGGATGGAAGCATTTTGACTACTCTCTCAGTGACTCCTCAGGTATTGACGCGGATTGGACGACTACCCCCTCTGGCTCTGGACTTCGGCTCTACTTGGACCTTCATGATTTCTGGCATCCCTGACACACGGCTTTTACCTTCGACCTTCCGCAACACTCCAATCTCTGACCTTGGCAACGGCAATAAATATTCCTCCTCTACTACCGGTACCGGCAAGTATTGTCTTCTTTACTATACCTGGCCTGGCAACACTAACACCACACTCCGGACGCGCTCCCTTTGCTGCGGGTGCGTGTATCCCTACGTCCCACCCTCAGCACAGGGGATGGGGTCTGGTCTGCGGGCAGCACCGGCGTAACACCCGCAATCCACGCTGGCGACCCTGCATCAAAGCCGGGTACTGCTGCGGCAGCTACCCGGGGCTCGCCCATGGCGGCGGCGGAAGAGCCGCAATTCCGGCAAAGTGCCGGGAGCCCTTTCTGAGTGGGGGGGAGGGACAGGGTTTGTGGGAGGGGGTTATTTTACCTGGTTTGGTGGGAGCCGTGAAGCTCCACAAAGACCTGGGACCCCTGTCCTGCACCGTTGTACCTGTACCCAACCCGGGCGCTGTCGCGGCAGTGGCCCATTGCTGCCCAGCCCAGATGGTGCAGGCGCGGCGGCCACTCCAGTCCCCCTGCAAATCGGGACCAACGAAGGCGGCGGTCTCTGCGGGGACCAGCGAGGTAAGCCAGACCAAGTCGCAGACTGATCCTGACTTATTTTTCCCTATGACTGTACCACGTTGTTTCACTATAGGGGTGACCGGGGGTGGTGCAGGAGACAGGGGCACCAGGGGAGGGGAAGGAAGGGCAGCTTGTAGGGCAGCCAGGCTTCCCCATTACCCTGGCGGAGCAGCAAGGGGACTCTCAGTTACGAGCCCCACTGTTGCAGCCTGGCTATGGGCCGGATGGTATCAGGGGTTGTGGCAAAGTTAGACCACCCCCAGATTACCTGCCAGCCAGGAGCTAAGGTGGGTGCATCTGCACCAGCAACCCTGAGCTCATCCCCGGTAATGGGGAGGCAGTATCAGGGAGATGGGCCTCACTCAGGTGTCCCTAGGATTCAGGTTAGGATTAGCTAGGGAGAAACGGAGTGAGGGGAGGCTGCAGGTAGGTAGCCAGCATCAGATCTCAGTGAGAGAAAGGGCTAGTGGTAGCCGGGGAGGTAAAGCAGCAGGTATGGCAGATAGAATTCCCCATTACCCTGGCAGAGTCTCAGGGGGTTTCTCAGATCAGCAACCCCCTGTTGCAGGCTAGCTATGGGCTGGGGGTATCATGGGCAGTGGGCCAGCTTGTGCCACCCCAGGGATACCTGCCAACCAAGAGCTAAGGCGGTTGCATCTGGAGAGGTGCCCCTGAGCTCACCCCTGGTAAGGGGGGAGACAAGGTCAGGGAGGTAGGTGCACTTAGGTAGTTCCAGAGTCTGGGTTAGGATTGCCCAGAGGAGAGAGGAGTGCAGATGGGCTGCAGGTAGGTAAGCAGCAGGAGTCATCAGCAGGGGCTGAGGTGCTGGGCTTAGGGGAGGCTAGGCAGGGAGACACTGTGGAGCAGGGGGAGATAGGAGGTCAGTGGGGTGTTAGGCAGCTGGCAGAAGCT
>NW_027455640.1:0-33387 GCF_040206685.1 Ascaphus truei
CCCCCTATCTCTCTCTCTCCTTCCCCTGTCTCTCTCTCTATTCCCCCTGTCTCTCTCTCTATTCCCCCTATCTCTCTCTCTCCCCGATACTCTCTCCTTCCCCCTATCTCTCCCGATACTCTCTCTCCCCGATACTCTCTCTCTCTCCCCGATACTCTCTCTCTCCCCGATACTCTCTCTCTCCCCGATACTCTCTCTTTCTCTCTCCCCGATACTCTCTCTATCCCAGATACTCTCTCTCTCCCCGATACTTTCTCTCTCTCCCCGATACTCTCTCTCTCTCCCCGATACTCTGTCTCTCCCCGATACTCTCTCTCCCCGATACTCTCTCTCTCTCCCCGATACTCTCTCTCTCCGATACTTTCTCTCTCTCTCTCTCTCTCTCTCTCTCTCTCTCTCTCTCCGATACTCTCTCTCTCTCTCTCCCCGATACTCTCCCTGATACTCTCTCTCTCTCCCCGATACTCTCTCTCTCCCCGATACTCTCTCTCTCTCCCCAATACTCTCTCTCTCTCTCCCCGATACTCTCTCTCTCCCGGATACTCTCTCTCCGATACTTTCTCTCTCTCTCTCTCTCTCTCCGATACTCTCTCTCTCCGATACTCTCTCTCTCCCCGATACTCTCTCTCCCCGATATTCTCTCTCTCCCCGATACTCTCTCTCTCCCCGATATTCTCTCTCTCCCCGATACTCTCTCTCTCTCTCCAATACTCTCTCCGATACTCTTTCTCTCCGATACTCTCTCTCTCCGATACTCTCTCTCTCCGATACTCTCTCTCTCCGATACTCTCTCTCTCTCCCCGATACACTCTCTCTCTCTCTCCCCGATACTCTCTCTCCCCGATACTCTCTCTCTCCCCGATACTTTCTCTCTCTCTCCGATACTCTCTCTCTCCGATACTCACTCTCTCTCTCTCTCCGATTCTCTCTCTCTCTCCGATACTCTCTCTCTCTCCAATACTCTCTCTCTCTCTCCGATACTCTCTCTCCCCGATACTCTCTCCCCAATACTCTCTCTCCCTGATACTCTCTCTCCCCGATACTCTCTCTCTCCGATACTCTCTCTCTCCCCGATACTCTCTCTCCCCGATACTCTCTCTCCCCGATACTCTCTCTCTCCTCGATACTCTCTCTCTCTCCCCGATACTCTCTCTCCCCGATACTCTCTCTCCCCGATACTCTCTCCCCCCGATACTCTCTCTCCCAGATACTCTCTCTCCCCGATACTCTCTCAGCCCGATACTCTTTCTCCCCGATACTCTCTCTCTCCCCGATACTCTCTCTCCCCGATACTCTCTCTCCCCGATACTCTCTCTCTCTCCGATACTCTCTCTCTCTCCCCGATACTCTCTCTCTCCCCGATACTCTCTCTCTCCCCGATACTCTCTCTCTCCCCGATACTCTCTCTCTCCCGGATACTCTCTCTCTCTCTCTCCCCGATACTCTCTCTCTCCCGGATACTCTCTCTCTCCGATACTTTCTCTCTCTCTCCGATACTCTCTCTCGCTCTCTCTCTCCGATACTCTCTCTCTCCCCGATACTCTCACTGTCTCTCTCCCCGATACTCTCTCCCGGCTACTCTCTCTCTCCCCTATACTCTCTCTCTCCCGGATACTCTCTCTCCGATACTTTCTCTCTCTCCCCGATACTCTCTCTCCCCGATACTCTCTCTCTCCCCGATACTCTCTCTCTCCCTGATACTCTCTCTCTCCCCGATACTCTCTCTCTCTCAGATACTCTCTCTCTCCGATACTCTCTCTCTCCGATACTCTCTCTCTCTCCGATTCTCTCTCTCTCCGATTCTCTCTCTCTCCGATACTCTCTCTCTCTCCCGATACTCTCTCTCTCTCCCCGATACACTATCTCTCTCTCCCCGATACTCTCTCTCCCCGATACTCTCTCTCCCTGATACTCTCTCTATCTCTCCCCGATACTCTCTCTATCTCTCCCCGATACGCTCTCTATCTCTCCCCGATACTCTCTCTATCTCTCCCTGATACTCTATCTCTTCCCGATACTCACTCTCTCTCTCCCCGATACTCTCTCTCCCCGATACTCACTCTCTCTCTCTCCCCGATACTCTCTCTCCCCGATACTCTCTCTCCCCGATACTCTCTCCCTCCCCGATACTCTCTCCCTCCCGATACTCTCTCCCTCCCCGATACTTTCTCTCTCCCCGATACTCTCTCCCCAATACTCTCTCTCTCCCCGATACTCTCTCTCCCCGATACTCACTCTCTCTCTCTCCCCGATACTCTCTCTCCCCGATACTCTCTCTCCCCGATACTCACTCTCTCTCTCCCCGATACTCTCTCTCCCCGATACTCTCTCTCCTCGATACTCTCTCTCCCCGATACTCTCTCCCTCCCCGATACTCTCTCCCTCCCCGATACTCTCTCCCTCCCCGATACTTTCTCTCTCCCCGATACTCTCTCCCCGATACTCTCTCTCTTCCGATACTCTCTCTCCCCGATACTTTCTCTCTCTCTCTCTCTCTCTCTCTCTCTCTCTCTCTCTCTCTCTCTCTCTCTCTCTCCCTGACTCCCCCTTTTCTGTCTTTCCATCTCTCTCTCCCCCCTCCCAGTCTCTCTATCTCTCTCTATCTCTCTTTATCATCTCTCTTGTTTATAGAGGAGATCCTGTCTCTTTCGCTCTCTTTCTCTCTCTCTCGTCCTATCTCTCGCCCTCTCTCTCGCCCTCTCCTGCTCTCTCCCTTCCTCTCTCACCCCCCACCCAATCTCTCCCTTCCCCCTCTCCCAGTCCCTCACTCTCGCTCTCTGTTTGCAGGGAGTTGAAGGGATCCGTGGGCTGTTCGGGCATAAGGGAGAAAAGGTAAGAGACCCCCCTTTTACCTGACCCCCCAATCCTGCCTCCCTCTGTCCTCCCCCTGCACCCCAATACACACATCCTCCCCCTTTCCACCCCCTGTGTACCATGCAGGTAACCTAACTCCCTCAGTGCTTCCATTTAAACTCCTGGTGGTCTCTTGGCGGGGTGGAATGGGTTAATATCGGGGGGCCGTGTCGCTGACATTTTACCCCACCCGCAGGGTGAAGACGGATTCACGGGATTCAAAGGAGACATGGGCGTGAAGGGCGACAGGGTGAGTGATAACGTGTGTGTGTGTGTGAGTGATAACGTGTGCGTGTGTGTGTGTGTGTGAGTGATAACGTGTGTGTGTGCGCGTGTGTGTATATACAAAGGAGACATGGGCGTGAAGGGCGACAGGGTGAGTGATAACGTGTGTGTGTGTGTGTGTGTGAGTGGTAACGTGTGCGTGTGTGTGTGTGAGTGATAACGTGTGTGTGTGCGCGTGTGTGTGTATATACAAAGGAGACATGGGCGTGAAGGGCGACAGGGTGAGTGATAACGTGTGTGTGTGTGTGTGTGTGTGTGTGTGTGTGTGTGTGTGTGTATATATATATATATATATATACTCTGTGACTGTGTGATAATGTGTGTATAGATACACTGTGTGTGTGTTTATATATATACTGTGTGTGTGATAATGTGTGTATATATACACTGTGTGTGTATATATACCCTGCGTGTGTGTGATAATGTATTGTATTGTATGTCTTTATTTATATAGCGCCAAAAGTGTATTCGGTGCTTCACAAAGAATACAGTACAGGGAATTATAATAATACAATAAATGCAGCAAAGTCAGGCAATAGGAAAGGAAATCCCTGCCCCGAAGAGCTTACAATCTAAGGGGTATGATGGGAGAGTTACAGAGACTGCAGGTGAGGGAGTAAGTGCTGTAGATGGCAGTGCTTGGGCACAATGGATGGTATAAGTGACTGAGTGTGGGACAGTAGCCATGAGTGCCGGCTGTTGGGATGCTGGATTTGTGGGTGAGTTTTAAGGTCAGTCAGTATTAAATCAGAAGGTTAACACCATTTACAGGGGAAGAGATGGCAGGGAGGCGTGGGTGAGGAGGTGGCAGGGAGGCGTGGGTGAGAGGAGGTGGCAGGGAGGAGTGGGTGAGAGGAGGTGGCAGGGAGGCGTGGGTGAGAAGAGATGGCAGGGAGGCGTGGGTGAGAAGAGATGGCAGGGAGGCGTGGGTGAGAAGAGATTGCAGGGAGGCGTGGGTGAGAAGAGATGGCAGGGAGGCGTGGGTGAGAAGAGATGGCAGGGAGGCGTGGGTGAGAAGAGATGGCAGGGAGGTGTGGGTGAGAAGAGATGGCAGGGAGGCGTGCGTGAGAGGAGATGGCAGGGAGGCGTGGGTGAGAAGAGATGGCAGGGAGGCATGGGTGAGAGGAGATGGCAGGGAGGTGTGGGTGAGAAGAGGTGGCAGGGAGGCGTGGGTGAGAAGAGATGGCAGGGAGGCGTGGGTGAGAGGAGATGGCAGGGAGGCGTGGGTGAGAAGAGGTGGCAGGGAGGCGTGGGTGAGAGGAGCTGGCAGGGAGGCGTGGGTGAGAAGAGATGGCAGGGAGGTGTGGGTGAGAGGAGATGGCAGGGACGCGTGGGTGAGAAGAGGTGGCAGGGAGGCATGGGTGAGAGGAGATGGCAGGGAGGCGTGGGTGAGAGGAGGTGGCAGGGAGACGTGGGTGAGAGGAGGTGGCAGGGAGGCGTGGGTAAGAAGAGATGGCAGGGAGGTGTGGGTGAGAGGAGGTGGCAGGGAGGCGTGGGTGAGAGGAGATGGCAGGGAGGCGTAGGTGAGAGGAGATGGCAGGGAGGCGTGGGTGAGAGGAGATGGCAGGGAGGCGTGGGTGAGAGGAGGTGGCAGGGAGGCATGGGTAAGAAGAGATGGCAGGGAGGCGTGGGGGGGAAGAGATGGCAGGGAGGCGTGGGTGAGAAGAGATGGCAGGGAGGCGTGGGTGAGAAGAGATGGCAGGGAGGCGTGAGTGAGAGGAGGTGGCAGGGAGGCGTGGGTGAGAAGAGGTGGCAGGGAGGCATGGGTGAGAAGAGATGGCAGGGAGGCGTGGGTGAGAAGAGATGGCAGGGAGGCGTGGGTGAGAAGAGATGACAGGGAGGCATGGGTGAGAAGAGATGGCAGGGAGGGGTGGGTGAGAAGAGATGGCAGGGAGGCGTGGGTGAGAAGAGATGGCAGGGAGGCGTGGGTGAGAGGAGGTGCAGGGAGGCGTGGGTGAGAAGAGATGGCAGGGAGGCGTGGGTGAGAGGAGGTGGCAGGGAGGCGTGGGTGAGAGGAGGTGGCAGGGAGGCATGGGTGAGAAGAGGTGGCAGGGAGGCGTGGGTGAGAAGAGATGGCAGGGAGGCGTGGGTGAGAAGAGATGGTAGGGAGGCGTGGGTGAGAAGAGATGGTAGGGAGGCGTTGGTGAGATCAGGTGTGTATGTCTGGCTTTAGGCTTAGGGGAGATCCCCAGCAGCAGGAAGGAGTAGATAGTGGGTGTGAATAGAGGATTTGTATGGGTGTTTTTTATTGAGGGGTAAAGAAGATGGAGATATATAGAGTTGGAGACATGGGGCTGGTAGAAAGAAATGTGTCTTTTGAAAAGAAGCGAGTGTGACGGGAGCTTTGTGACAGGCTATTAATAATACACAAAAAAAATATATATATATATAACTGGGTTGAACTGGGACGAGACTTAGATATGATAAAATATAATTTATTCCTTGATAAAGGTGAACACACAAAATATACAAATAACAGGCAAAATATGGATACTTACTTAAAGTTGGAAATGATGAAACAGTCACATCTGGACTGGCAGTTCATGCAGCAATCTTCATAATCCCAAGACACGAAAACCATGAAAGACCTTGCATGAAGACTTTGCATGAGGACATGAAAGACATTTGAGTAAGGGGTGACTCTGACTTAAATACCATGTCAAACTCATCCCTTAACCCTACTGCTGAGGCCGAGTTTATTCGAGCATTTGCCCGTTCTCGGCCGCAGCAGTAACCTGGCGCGCGCCGGAGTGTGCCGGGCGCGCGCCGAAGACACGGAGGAGCGCCCTCCAATCAGGGCTTTCTCCCTCTCGCTACCGGGTCCGCCGGGTCCTCCGGAACCCCCTGCCGCCGTCCCCCACATCGCGGGACACCAGGGCTCCCTCGGGGAGCCCTGGACGCGCGTGCAGGGGGCGCAGGCACCCGATGACGCGTGACCGCGCATCGGTGATGCGCGGCACGCTGAGGGAGTGCGGCTAGCAAGCCGGGGCATCCCCCGGCTTGCGGTACTAGCCATGCTCAGATAAACTGTGTCGCCTCTGTAGATGCCGAAAAGGCTAGCAAAAGTCTTTGAAGCAGATTTTGGACTTGCGAAGTATCACACTTAAAAATTCAGTTCCTTTGGTCCCTGGGCCCAGCATAAACAATTGGGCAATTTAGCCTTTGATCACCAGGCTATGTAAATTCTAGCAAGATGTCCTTCCTGCTCATTACCATAACAGAGGGAGTTTGCAGTTTTCAGGACAGATTCCAAATCCCATATAGCCTGTAAATAACTTCATAACTTCAGATCAGTGATACTTACTGGCACGCGAGACATATTAATACATTCCGGCCCGCGTGACGCTCTCAATGAGACTAAATATTACCATGTAGTACTAAAATTAAGAGAGATATTAATATCTGGCTCTTAGTATCTGTTAGATATCAAGTGTTTAGAATCATTACTGCTGCGGCCAAGTTTATTCGAGCATTTGCCCGTTCTTGGCCGCAGCAGTAGCCTGGCGCGCGCCCGAGAGTGACGGGCGCGCGCCGAAGCAGCGGAAGAGCGCCCTCCGATCGGGGCGCTCTCCCTACCGCTGCCGGGTCCGCCGGGTCCCCTGGAACCCCCTGCCGCTGTCCCGCGATCGCGGGACACCAGGGCTCCCTCGGGGAGCCCCTGGACGAGCGTGCAGGGGGCGCACGCTCCCGAAGACGCGTGACCGCGCGTCTATGACGCGCGGCACGCCGAGGGGCGGACACTAGCAAGCCGGGAAATCTCCCGGCTTGCGGATCTGGCCGCAGAGTAATAAAGCGTGTCGGTAGTGTAGTTGGGGCTCGGCCCCACGAATACACATATGTAATGTTTAGCATGTTCCGCTGAGGACATCTCATAATATTCTTATATTTACTAAGGTCACCCATTCTGATTTTCTCCTTGGGTAGCCGCACCCCTGGCCCCCATCAAAAAATCTTTTGAAGCAGGGACCCCTGGGTGGTGGACATTTGTCACCTGGTGCTAAATGTCACACCCAATGTCCCAGCCTGGGTCTAGCTGTCTCTAGCAATATTCCCTTGGTCTGCAAATTATGTATTAACATACTGTACACTAAAAACCCCTTCTGCTTTTCACACCCAACTTCAATCAAGCCTTTTGAAGTCCAGATTTTCTGAAAAGACACACCACATTTGTATTTTCTTAAACTGTAGCTTATTAACCCCTTAAGCCCCAGTGTGTGTGGTGCAGACACTGGCCCAGAAACAATACATTTTTTACAGGGGAATAAGCATTTGGATATTGAAGCGAGGCAAAACACATTACTGGACCTCAGTCCAGTTAACCCCTTGCTTCCCAGGTGAGGGTAGAGGTGGCCAATTGGGGTGTAACCCCTTTAATCCCGGGCCAAATCCTCTCGATCGTCACAGCGAGGTCAGAGCGAATATAAATAGTAGCAGCAGCATGGCAGCCGTAGCTTAGCGCTGAGATGTGGGTCTGGGATAGAAAATCCCCACCTTCCCAGCGCAGTCACAGCCAGGATTGAGGCCCGAGGTGTTCTGTAGCCCCCTTGTTTCCCTCCTAGTGAACTCGCTGTTAAACTCGACCGTGCCACTTAGAACGGGGCCGCTTAGAACGGGGCCGCTTAGAACCGGGCCGCTTAGAACCGGGCCGCTTTGAAGCTTGGCCTGCTTTCCCTGCTCTGGCTGCTCTTATAAAGACCTAATAAGTCACCTGACAGAATTTATTTCCGCCCACCCACCTTAATTAGCACACGTGAGGCATATTAACACAGATGGGTTTTTTAACCGGGCCTTGTCATGCCTAAGTGTTAGTGTAAGTTACTTTAATTAAGACTAGAGACTACAACTAAAAATACACACAGCACAGGATTGCTCGCAGGCAGACAAGGCAGATATGTTTTTTATACACTGCGTATATGTGTATATATACACTGCGTGTGTGTGATAATGTGTGTATATATACACTGCGTGTGTGATAATGTGTGTATATATACACTGCGTGTGTGTGATAATGTGTGTATATATACACGCTGTGTGTGTGATAATGTGTGTATATATACACACTGTGTGTGTGATAATGTGTGTATATATACACTGCGTGTGTGTGATAATGTGTGTATATATACACTGTGTGTGTGATAATGTGTGTATATATACACTGCATGTGTGTGATAATGTGTGTATATATACACTGCGTGTGTGATAATGTGTGTATATATACACTGCGTGTGTGTGATGTGTGTATATATACACTGCGTGTGTGTGATAATGTCTGTATATATACACTGCGTGTGTGTGATAATGTCTGTATATATACACTGCGTGTGTGATAATGTGTGTATATATACACTGCGTGTGTGTGATGTGTGTATATATACACTGCGTGTGTGATAATGTGTGTATATATACACTGCGTGTGTGTGATGTGTGTATATATACACTGCGTGTGTGTGATAATGTGTGTATATATACACTGTGTGATAATGTGTGTATATATACACTGCGTGTGTGTGATAATGTGTGTATATATACACTGTGTGTGTGATAATGTGTGTATATATACACTGCGTGTGTGTGATGTGTGTATATATACACTGCGTGTGTGATAATGTGTGTATATATACACTGCGTGTGTGTGATGTGTGTATATATACACTGCGTGTGTGTGATAATGTGTGTATATATACACTGCGTGTGTGATAATGTGTGTATATATACACTGCGTGTGTGTGATGTGTGTATATATACACTGCGTGTGTGTGATAATGTGTGTATATATACACTGTGTGTGTGTGATAATGTGTGTATATATACACTGCGTGTGTGTGATGTGTGTATATATACACTGCGTGTGTGTGATAATGTGTGTATATATACACTGCGTGTGTGATAATGTGTGTATATATATACACTGCGTGTGTGTGATAATGTGTGTATATATACACTGCGTGTGTGTGATAATGTGTGTATATATACACTGTGTGTGTGTGATAATGTGTGTATATACACACTGCGTGTGTGTGATGTGTGTATATATACACTGCGTGTGTGTGATGTGTGTATATATATACACTGCGTGTGTGTGATAATGTGTGTATATATACACTGCGTGTGTGTGATAATGTGTGTATATATACACTGTGTGTGTGTGATGTGTGTATATATACACTGCATGTGTGTGATAATGTGTGTATATATACACTGCGTGTGTGATAATGTGTGTATATATACACTGCGTGTGTGTGATGTGTGTATATATACACTGCGTGTGTGTGATAATGTCTGTATATATACACTGCGTGTGTGATAATGTGTGTATATATACACTGCGTGTGTGTGATGTGTGTATATATACACTGCGTGTGTGATAATGTGTGTATATATACACTGCGTGTGTGTGATGTGTGTATATATACACTGCGTGTGTGTGATAATGTGTGTATATATACACTGTGTGTGTGATAATGTGTGTATATATACACTGCGTGTGTGTGATAATGTGTGTATATATACACTGTGTGTGTGATAATGTGTGTATATATACACTGCGTGTGTGTGATGTGTGTATATATACACTGCGTGTGTGATAATGTGTGTATATATACACTGCGTGTGTGTGATGTGTGTATATATACACTGCGTGTGTGTGATAATGTGTGTATATATACACTGCGTGTGTGATAATGTGTGTATATATACACTGCGTGTGTGTGATGTGTGTATATATACACTGCGTGTGTGTGATAATGTGTGTATATATACACTGTGTGTGTGTGATAATGTGTGTATATATACACTGCGTGTGTGTGATGTGTGTATATATACACTGCGTGTGTGTGATAATGTGTGTATATATACACTGCGTGTGTGATAATGTGTGTATATATACACTGCGTGTGTGATAATGTGTGTATATATACACTGCGTGTGTGATAATGTGTGTATATATACACTGTGTGTGTGATAATGTGTGTATATATACACTGTGTGTGTGATAATGTGTGTATATATACACTGTGTGTGTGATAATGTGTGTATATATACACTGTGTGTGATAATGTGTGTATATATACACTGCGTGTGTGTGATAATGTGTGTATATATACACTGCGTGTGTGTGATAATGTGTGTATATATACACTGCGTGTGTGATAATGTGTGTATATATACACTGCGTGTGTGATAATGTGTGTATATATACACTGCGTGTGTGATAATGTGTGTATATATACACTGTGTGTGTGATAATGTGTGTATATATACACTGCGTGTGTGTGATGTGTGTATATATACACTGCGTGTGTGATAATGTGTGTATATATACACTGCGTGTGTGTGATGTGTGTATATATACACTGCGTGTGTGTGATAATGTGTGTATATATACACTGCGTGTGTGATAATGTGTGTATATATACACTGCGTGTGTGTGATGTGTGTATATATACACTGCGTGTGTGTGATAATGTGTGTATATATACACTGTGTGTGATAATGTGTGTATATATACACTGCGTGTGTGTGATAATGTGTGTATATATACACTGCGTGTGTGTGATAATGTGTGTATATATACACTGCGTGTGTGATAATGTGTGTATATATACACTGCGTGTGTGATAATGTGTGTATATATACACTGCGTGTGTGATAATGTGTGTATATATACACTGTGTGTGTGATAATGTGTGTATATATACACTGCGTGTGTGTGATGTGTGTATATTTACACTGCGTGTGTGATAATGTGTGTATATATACACTGCGTGTGTGTGATGTGTGTATATATACACTGCGTGTGTGTGATAATGTGTGTATATATACACTGCGTGTGTGATAATGTGTGTATATATACACTGCGTGTGTGTGATGTGTGTATATATACACTGCGTGTGTGTGATAATGTGTGTATATATACACTGTGTGTGTGTGATAATGTGTGTATATATACACTGCGTGTGTGTGATGTGTGTATATATACACTGCGTGTGTGTGATAATGTGTGTATATATACACTGCGTGTGTGATAATGTGTGTATATATACACTGCGTGTGTGATAATGTGTGTATATATACACTGCGTGTGTGATAATGTGTGTATATATACACTGTGTGTGTGATAATGTGTGTATATATACACTGTGTGTGTGATAATGTGTGTATATATACACTGTGTGTGTGATAATGTGTGTATATATACACTGTGTGTGATAATGTGTGTATATATACACTGCTGTGTGTGATAATGTGTGTATATATACACTGCGTGTGTGTGATAATGTGTGTATATATACACTGCGTGTGTGATAATGTGTGTATATATACACTGCGTGTGTGATAATGTGTGTATATATACACTGCGTGTGTGATAATGTGTGTATATATACACTGTGTGTGTGATAATGTGTGTATATATACACTGTGTGTGTGATAATGTGTGTATATATACACTGCGTGTGTGATAATGTGTGTATATATACACTGCGTGTGTGTGATGTGTGTATATATACACTGCGTGTGTGTGATGTGTGTATATATACACTGCGTGTGTGATAATGTGTGTATATATACACTGCGTGTGTGATAATGTGTGTATATATACACTGTGTGTGTGTGATGTGTGTATATATACACTGCGTGTGTGTGATGTGTGTATATATACACTGCGTGTGTGATAATGTGTGTATATATACACTGCGTGTGTGTGATAATGTCTGTATATATACACTGCGTGTGTGATAATGTGTGTATATATACACTGCGTGTGTGTGATAATGTCTGTATATATACACTGCGTGTGTGATAATGTCTGTATATATACACTGCGTGTGTGATAATGTGTGTATATATACACTGCGTGTGTGTGATGTGTGTATATATACACTGCGTGTGTGTGATGTGTGTATATATACACTGCGTGTGTGTGATGTGTGTATATATACACTGCGTGTGTGATAATGTGTGTATATATACACTGCGTGTGTGTGATGTGTGTGTATATATACACTGCGTGTGTGTGATAATGTGTGTATATATACACTGCATGTGTGTGATAATGTGTGTATATATACACTGCGTGTGTGATAATGTGTGTATATATACACTGCGTGTGTGTGATGTGTGTATATATACACTGCGTGTGTGTGATAATGTGTGTATATATACACTGCGTGTGTGATAATGTGTGTATATATACACTGCGTGTGTGTGATGTGTGTATATATACACTGCGTGTGTGTGATGTGTGTATATATACACTGCGTGTGTGTGATGTGTGTATATATACACTGCGTGTGTGTGATAATGTGTGTATATATACACTGCGTGTGTGATAATGTGTGTATATATACACTGCGTGTGTGATAATGTGTGTATATATACACTGCGTGTGTGATAATGTGTGTATATATACACTGCGTGTGTGTGATGTGTGTATATATACACTGCGTGTGTGTGATGTGTGTATATATACACTGCGTGTGTGTGATGTGTGTATATATACACTGCGTGTGTGTGATAATGTGTGTATATATACACTGCGTGTGTGATAATGTGTGTATATACACTGCGTGTGTGTGATAATGTGTGTATATATACACTGCGTGTGTGTGATGTGTGTATATATACACTGCGTGTGTGTGATGTGTGTATATATACACTGCGTGTGTGTGATGTGTGTATATATACACTGCGTGTGTGTGATAATGTGTGTATATATACACTGCGTGTGTGATAATGTGTGTATATATACACTGTGTGTGTGATAATGTGTGTATATACACTGTGTGTGTGATAATGTGTGTATATATACACTGCGTGTGTGATAATGTGTGTATATACACACTGTGTGTGTGATAATGTGTGTATATATACACTGCGTGTGTGATAATGTGTGTATATATACACTGCGTGTGTGATAATGTGTGTATATATACACTGCGTGTGTGATAATGTGTGTATATATACACTGCGTGTGTGATAATGTGTGTATATATACACTGCGTGTGTGATAATGTGTGTATATATACACTGCGTGTGTGATAATGTGTGTATATATACACTGCGTGTGTGATAATGTGTGTATATATACACTGCGTGTGTGATAATGTGTGCATATATACACTGTGTGATATAACACATAAATATATATATATATACTGTGTCTCCTCCTAGGGGGAGGGCGGAGTGCCAGGGTCCCGAGGAGAAGACGGCCCCGAGGGTCCCAAGGGGAGATCCGGTCCCAATGGTGACCTAGGACCCCTTGGACTGAATGGCGAGAAGGTGAGACGGGACAGCCCCCCCCACCGTGTGTACATGCACCACCCCTGTGTGTACATGCACCCCCCCACCGTGTGTACGTGCACCCCCCCGTGTGTACGTGCACCCCCCCGTGTGTACATGCACCCCCCGTGTGTACGTGCACCCCCCCGTGTGTACATGCACCCCCCCGTGTGTACGTGCACCCCCCCGTGTGTACGTGCACCCCCCCGTGTGTACGTGCACCCCCCCGTGTGTACATGCACCCCCCCGTGTGTACGTGCACCCCCCCCCCTGTGTGTGCATGCACCCCCCCGTGTGTACGTGCACCCCCCCGTGTGTACATGCACCCCCCCGTGTGTACGTGCACCCCCCCCCCTGTGTGTGCATGCACCCCCCCGTGTGTACGTGCACCCCCCCGTGTGTACGTGCACCCCCCCGTGTGTACGTGCACCCCCCCGTGTGTACGTGCACCCCCCCGTGTGTACATGCACCCCCCCGTGTGTACGTGCACCCCCCCCCTGTGTGTGCATGCACCCCCCCGTGTGTACGTGCACCCCCCCGTGTGTACATGCACCCCCCCGTGTGTACGTGCACCCCCCCCCTGTGTGTGCATGCACCCCCCCATGTGTACGTGCACCCCCCCGTGTGTACGTGCACCCCCCTTGTGTGTACATGCACCCCCCGTGTGTACGTGCACCCGCCCCCTGTGTGTACATGCACATACATGTGGGCAAACATGCTTTGAATAATTTTCTCTCTCCCGTCTCCTCCAGGGCAAGTTGGGAGTGCCAGGTCTGCCAGGGTACCCAGGGCGCCAGGGGTCAAAGGTGAGGAGGGCATCAAAAGAGCGTTGGATACAGGGAGAGTGTGACACACTGCTCGGGGAGTGTTGGGTGCAGGGAGAGTGTGACACTGCTCGGGGAGCGTTGGATGCAGGGAGAGTGTCACACACTGCTCGGGGAGTGTTGGATGCAGGGAGAGTGTGACACACTGCTCGGGGAGTGTTGGATGCAGGGAGAGTGTGACACTGCTTGGGGAGTGTTGGATGCAGGGAGAGTGTGACACACTGCTCGGGGAGTGTTGGATGCAGGGAGAGTGTGACACTGCTCGGGGAGCTTTGGATGCAGGGAGAGTGTGACACTGCTCGGGGAGTGTTGGATGCAGGGAGAGTGTGACACTGCTCGGGGAGTGTTGGATGCAGGGAGAGTGTGACACTGCTCGGGGAGTGTTGGATGCAGGGAGAGTGTGACACTGCTCGGGGAGTGTTGGATGCAGGGAGAGTGTGACACTGCTCGGGGAGTGTTGGATGCAGGGAGAGTGTGACACTGCTCGGGGAGTGTTGGATGCAGGGAGAGTGTGACACTGCTCGGGGAGTGTTGGGTGCAGGGAGAGTGTGACACTGCTC
This sequence comes from Ascaphus truei, assembly GCF_040206685.1. Classification (NCBI taxonomy): domain Eukaryota; kingdom Metazoa; phylum Chordata; class Amphibia; order Anura; family Ascaphidae; genus Ascaphus; species Ascaphus truei. Next base: position 14,801 of record NW_027455640.1, read on the forward strand.
GGGGAGTGTTGGATGCAGGGAGAGTGTGACACTGCTCGGGGAGTGTTGGATGCAGGGAGAGTGTGACACTGCACGGGGAGTGTTGGATGCAGGGAGAGTGTGACACTGCTCGGGGAGCGTTGGATGCAGGGAGAGTGTGACACACTGCTCGGGGAGTGTTGGATACAGGGAGAGTGTGACACTGCTCGGGGAGCGTTGGATGCAGGGAGAGTGTGACACTGCTCGGGGAGTGTTGGATGCAGGGAGATTGTCACACACTGCTCGGGGAGTGTTGGATGCAGGGAGAGTGTGACACTGCTCGGGGAGTGTTGGATGCAGGGAGAGTGTGACACTGCTCGGGGAGTGTTGGATGCAGGGAGATTGTCACACACTGCTCGGGGAGTGTTGGATGCAGGGAGAGTGTGACACACTGCTCGGGGAGTGTTGGATGCAGGGAGAGTGTGACACTGCTCAGGGAGCGTTGGGTGCAGGGAGAGTGTGACACACTGCTCGGGGAGTGTTGGATGCAGGGAGAGTGTGACACACTGCTCGGGGAGTGTTGGATGCAGGGAGAGTGTGACACACTGCTCAGGGAGTGTTGGATGCAGGGAGAGTGTGACACTGCTCGGGGAGTGTTGGGTGCAGGGAGAGTGTCACACACTGCTCGGGGAGCGTTGGATGCAGGGAGAGTGTGACACTGCTCGGGGAGTGCTGGATGCAGGGAGAGTGTGACACACTGCTCGGGTAGTGTTGGATGCAGGGAGAGTGTGACACTGCTCGGGGAGTGTTGGGTGCAGGGAAAGTGTGACAAACTGATCGGGGAGTGTTGGATGCAGGGAGAGTGTGACACTGCTCGGGGAGCGTTGGATGCAGGGAGAGTGTGACACACTGCTCGGGGAGTGTTGGATGCAGGGAGAGTGTGACACACTGCTCGGGGAGTGTTGAATGCAGGGAGAGTGTGACACACTGCTCGGGGAGTGTTGGATGCAGGGAGAGTGTGACACACTGCTCGGGGAGTGTTGGATGCAGGGAGAGTGTGACACTGCTCGGGGAGTGTTGGATGCAGGGAGAGAGTGACACACTGCTCGGGGAGTGTTGGATGCAGGGAGAGTGTGACACATTGCTCGGGGAGTGTTGGATGCAGGGAGAGTGTGACACTGCTCGGGGAGTGTTGGATGCAGGGAGAGTGTGACACTGCTCGGGGAGTGTTGGGTACAGGGAGAGTGTGACACACTGCTCGGGGAGTGTTGGGTGCAGGGAGAGTGTGACACACTGCTCAGGGAGCGTTGGATGCAGGGAGAGTGTGACACACTGCTCGGGGAGTGTTGGATGCAGGGAGAGAGTGACACACTGCTCGGGGAGTGTTGCATTCAGGGAGAGTGTGACACACTGCTCGGGAGTGTTGGATGCAGGGAGAGAGTGACACACTGCTCGGGGAGCGTTGGATGCAGGGAGAGTGTGACACACTGCTCGGGGAGTGTTGGATGCAGGGAGAGTGTGACACTGCTCGGGGAGTGTTGGGTGCAGGGAGAGTGTGACACTGCTCGGGGAGTGTTGGATGCAGGGAGAGTGTGACACTGCTCGGGGAGTGTTGGATGCAGGGAGAGTGTGACACTGCACGGGGAGTGTTGGATGCAGGGAGAGTGTGACACTGCTCGGGGAGCGTTGGATGCAGGGAGAGTGTGACACACTGCTCGGGGAGTGTTGGATACAGGGAGAGTGTGACACTGCTCGGGGAGCGTTGGATGCAGGGAGAGTGTGACACTGCTCGGGGAGTGTTGGATGCAGGGAGATTGTCACACACTGCTCGGGGAGTGTTGGATGCAGGGAGAGTGTGACACTGCTCGGGGAGTGTTGGATGCAGGGAGAGTGTGACACTGCTCGGGGAGTGTTGGATGCAGGGAGATTGTCACACACTGCTCGGGGAGTGTTGGATGCAGGGAGAGTGTGACACACTGCTCGGGGAGTGTTGGATGCAGGGAGAGTGTGACACTGCTCAGGGAGCGTTGGGTGCAGGGAGAGTGTGACACACTGCTCGGGGAGTGTTGGATGCAGGGAGAGTGTGACACACTGCTCGGGGAGTGTTGGATGCAGGGAGAGTGTGACACACTGCTCAGGGAGTGTTGGATGCAGGGAGAGTGTGACACTGCTCGGGGAGTGTTGGGTGCAGGGAGAGTGTCACACACTGCTCGGGGAGCGTTGGATGCAGGGAGAGTGTGACACTGCTCGGGGAGTGCTGGATGCAGGGAGAGTGTGACACACTGCTCGGGGAGTGTTGGATGCAGGGAGAGTGTGACACTGCTCGGGGAGCGTTGGATGCAGGGAGAGTGTGACACTGCTCGGGTAGTGTTGGATGCAGGGAGAGTGTGACACTGCTCGGGGAGTGTTGGGTGCAGGGAAAGTGTGACAAACTGCTCGGGGAGTGTTGGATGCAGGGAGAGTGTGACACTGCTCGGGGAGCGTTGGATGCAGGGAGAGTGTGACACACTGCTCGGGGAGTGTTGGATGCAGGGAGAGTGTGACACACTGCTCGGGGAGTGTTGGATGCAGGGAGAGTGTGACACACTGCTCGGGGAGTGTTGGATGCAGGGAGAGTGTGACACTGCTCGGGGAGTGTTGGATGCAGGGAGAGAGTGACACACTGCTCGGGGAGTGTTGGATGCAGGGAGAGTGTGACACATTGCTCGGGGAGTGTTGGATGCAGGGAGAGTGTGACACTGCTCGGGGAGTGTTGGATGCAGGGAGAGTGTGACACTGCTCGGGGAGTGTTGGGTACAGGGAGAGTGTGACACACTGCTCGGGGAGTGTTGGGTGCAGGGAGAGTGTGACACACTGCTCAGGGAGCGTTGGATGCAGGGAGAGTGTGACACACTGCTCGGGGAGTGTTGGATGCAGGGAGAGAGTGACACACTGCTCGGGGAGTGTTGCATTCAGGGAGAGTGTGACACACTGCTCGGGAGTGTTGGATGCAGGGAGAGAGTGACACACTGCTCGGGGAGCGTTGGATGCAGGGAGAGTGTGACACACTGCTCGGGGAGTGTTGGATGCAGGGAGAGTGTGACACACTGCTCGGGGAGTGTTGGATGCAGGGAGAGTGTGACACTGCTCGGGGAGTGTTGGATGCAGGGAGAGTGTGACACACTGCTCGGGGAGTGTTGGATGCAGGGAGAGTGTCACACACTGCACGGGGAGTGTTGGGTGCAGGGAGAGTGTGATACACTGCTCGGGGAGTGTTGGATGCAGGGAGAGTGTGACACACTGCTCGGGGAGTATTGGGTGCAGGGAGAGTGTGACACACTGCTCGGGGAGTGTTGGATGCAGGGAGAGTGTGACACTGCTCGGGGAGTGTTGGATGCAGGGAGAGTGTGACACACTGCTCGGGGAGTGTTGGATGCAGGGAGAGTGTGACACACTGCTCGGGGAGTGTTGGGTGCAGGGAGAGTGTGACACTGCTCGGGGAGTGTTGGATGCAGGGAGAGTGTGACACTGCTCGGGGAGTGTTGGATGCAGGGAGAGTGTGACACACTGCTCGGGGAGCGTTGGATGCAGGGAGAGTGTGGCACACTGCTTGGGGAGTGTTGGATGCAGGGAGAGTGTGACACTGCTCGGGGAGTGTTGGATGCAGGGAGAGTGTGACACACTGCTCGGGGAGTGTTGGATGCAGGGAGAGTGTGACACTGCTTGGGGAGTGTTGGATGCAGGGAGAGTGTGACACACTGCTCGGGGAGTGTTGGGTGCAGGGAGAGTGTGACACTACTCGGGGAGCGTTGGGTGCAGGGAGAGTGTGACACACTGCTCGGGGAGCGTTGGGTGCAGGGAGAGTGTGACACACTGCTCGGGGAGTGTTGGATGCAGGGAGAGTGTGACACTGCTCGGGGAGTGTTGGGTGCAGGGAGAGTGTGACACTGCTCGGGTAGTGTTGGACGCAGGGAGAGTGTGACACACTGCTCGGGGAGTGTTGGATGCAGGGAGAGTGTGACACACTGCTCGGGGAGTGTTGGATGCAGGGAGAGTGTGACACTGCTCGGGGAGTGTTGGATGCAGGGAGAGTGTGACACTGCTCGGGGAGTGTTGGATGCAGGGAGAGTGTGACACACTGCTCGGGGAGTGTTGGATGCAGGGAGAGTGTGACACACTGCTCGGGGAGTGTTGGATGCAGGGAGTGTGACACACTGCTCGGGGAGTGTTGGTTGCAGGGAGTGTGACACACTGCTCGGGAGTGTTGGATGCAGGGAGAGTGTGACACACTGCTCGGGGAGTGTTGGATGCAGGGAGTGTGACACACTGCTCGGGGAGTGTTGGGTGTAGGGAGAGTGTGACACACTGCTCGGGGAGCGTTGGATGCAGGGAGAGTGTGACACACTGCTCGGGGAGTGTTGGATGCAGGGAGAGTGTGACACTGCTCGGGGAGCGTTGGATGCAGGGAGAGTGTGACACTGCTCGGGGAGTGTTGGATGCAGGGAGAGTGTGACACACTGCTCGGGGAGTGTTGGATGCAGGGAGAGTGTGACACTGCTCGGGGAGTGTTGGGTGCAGGGAGAGTGTCACACACTGCTCGGGGAGCGTTGGATGCAGGGAGAGTGTGACACTGCTCGGGGAGTGCTGGATGCAGGGAGAGTGTGACACACTGCTCGGGGAGTGTTGGATGCAGGGAGAGTGTGACACTGCTCGGGGAGCGTTGGATGCAGGGAGAGTGTGACACTGCTCGGGTAGTGTTGGATGCAGGGAGAGTGTGACACTGCTCGGGGAGTGTTGGGTGCAGGGAAAGTGTGACAAACTGCTCGGGGAGTGTTGGATGCAGGGAGAGTGTGACACTGCTCGGGGAGCGTTGGATGCAAGGAGAGTGTGACACACTGCTCGGGGAGTGTTGGATGCAGGGAGAGTGTGACACACTGCTCGGGGAGTGTTGGATGCAGGGAGAGTGTGACACACTGCTCGGGGAGTGTTGGATGCAGGGAGAGTGTGACACACTGCTCGGGGAGCGTTGGATGCAGGGAGAGAGTGACACACTGCTCGGGGAGTGTTGGATGCAGGGAGAGTGTGACACACTGCTCGGGGAGTGTTGGATGCAGGGAGAGTGTGACACACTGCTCGGGGAGTGTTGGATGCAGGGAGAGTGTGACACTGCTCGGGGAGTGTTGGATGCAGGGAGAGTGTGACACTGCTCGGGGAGTGTTGGGTACAGGGAGAGTGTGACACACTGCTCGGGGAGTGTTGGGTGCAGGGAGAGTGTGACACTGCTCGGGGAGTGTTGGATGCAGGGAGAGTGTGACACTGCTCGGGGAGTGTTGGGTACAGGGAGAGTGTGACACACTGCTCGGGGAGTGTTGGGTGCAGGGAGAGTGTGACACACTGCTCAGGGAGCGTTGGATGCAGGGAGAGTGTGACACACTGCTCGGGGAGTGTTGGATGCAGGGAGAGAGTGACACACTGCTCGGGGAGTGTTGCATTCAGGGAGAGTGTGACACACTGCTCGGGAGTGTTGGATGCAGGGAGAGAGTGACACACTGCTCGGGGAGCGTTGGATGCAGGGAGAGTGTGACACACTGCTCGGGGAGTGTTGGATGCAGGGAGAGTGTGACACTGCTCGGGGAGTGTTGGATGCAGGGAGAGTGTGACACTGCTCGGGGAGTGTTGGATGCAGGGAGAGTGTGACACTGCTCGGGGAGTGTTGGATGCAGGGAGAGTGTGACACACTGCTCGGGGAGTGTTGGATGCAGGGAGAGTGTCACACACTGCTCGGGGAGTGTTGGGTGCAGGGAGAGTGTGATACACTGCTCGGGGAGTGTTGGATGCAGGGAGAGTGTGACACACTGCTCGGGGAGTATTGGGTGCAGGGAGAGTGTGACACTGCTCGGGGAGTGTTGGGTGCAGGGAGAGTGTGACACTGCTCGGGGAGTGTTGGATGCAGGGAGAGTGTGACACACTGCTCGGGGAGTGTTGGGTGCAGGGAGAGTGTGACACTGCTCGGGGAGTGTTGGATGCAGGGAGAGTGTGACACTGCTCGGGGAGTGTTGGATGCAGGGAGAGTGTGACACACTGCTCGGGGAGCGTTGGATGCAGGGAGAGTGTGGCACACTGCTCGGGGAGTGTTGGATGCAGGGAGAGTGTGACACTGCTCGGGGAGTGTTGGATGCAGGGAGAGTGTGACACACTGCTCGGGGAGTGTTGGATGCAGGGAGAGTGTGACACTGCTTGGGGAGTGTTGGATGCAGGGAGAGTGTGACACACTGCTCGGGGAGTGTTGGGTGCAGGGAGAGTGTGACACTACTCGGGGAGCGTTGGGTGCAGGGAGAGTGTGACACACTGCTCGGGGAGCGTTGGGTGCAGGGAGAGTGTGACACACTGCTCGGGGAGTGTTGGATGCAGGGAGAGTGTGACACTGCTCGGGGAGTGTTGGGTGCAGGGAGAGTGTGACACTGCTCGGGGAGTGTTGGACGCAGGGAGAGTGTGACACACTGCTCGGGGAGTGTTGGATGCAGGGAGAGTGTGACACACTGCTCGGGGAGTGTTGGATGCAGGGAGAGTGTGACACTGCTCGGGGAGTGTTGGATGCAGGGAGAGTGTGACACACTGCTCGGGGAGTGTTGGATGCAGGGAGAGTGTGACACACTGCTCGGGGAGTGTTGGATGCAGGGAGAGTGTGACACACTGCTCGGGGAGTGTTGGATGCAGGGAGTGTGACACACTGCTCGGGGAGTGTTGGATGCAGAGAGTGTGACACACTGCTCGGGGAGTGTTGGATGCAGGGAGAGTGTGACACACTGCTCGGGGAGTGTTGGATGCAGGGAGTGTGACACACTGCTCGGGGAGTGTTGGGTGTAGGGAGAGTGTGACACACTGCTCGTGGAGCGTTGGATGCAGGGAGAGTGTGACACACTGCTCGGGGAGTGTTGGATGCAGGGAGAGTGTGACACTGCTCGGGGAGCGTTGGATGCAGGGAGAGTGTGACACTGCTCGGGGAGTGTTGGATGCAGGGAGAGTGTGACACACTGCTCGGGGAGTGTTGGATGCAGGGAGTGTGACACACTGCTCGGGGAGTGTTGGGTGCAGGGAGAGTGTGACACACTGCTCGGGGAGTGTTGGGTGCAGGGAGAGTGTGACACACTGCTCGGGGAGTGTTGGATGCAGGGAGAGAGTGACACACTGCTCGGGGAGTGTGGGGTGCAGTGAGAGTGTGACACTGCTCGGGGAGTGTTGGATGCAGGGAGAGTGTGACACTGCTCGGGGAGTGTTGGATGCAGGTAGAGTGTGACACTGCTCGGGGAGTGTTGGATGCAGGGAGAGTGTGACACTGCTCGGGGAGTGTTGGATGCAGGGAGAGTGTGACACACTGCTCGGGGAGTGTTGAATGCAGGGAGAGTGTGACACTGCTCGGGGAGTGTTGGATGCAGGGAGAGTGTGACACTGCTCGGGGAGTGTTGGATGCAGGGAGAGTGTGACACACTGCTCGGGGAGTGTTGGATGCAGGGAGTGTGACACACTGCTCGGGGAGTGTTGGGTGCAGGGAGAGTGTGACACTGCTCGGGGAGTGTTGGATGCAGGGAGAGTGTGTCACACTGCTCGGGGAGTGTTGGATGCAGGGAGTGTGACACACTGCTCGGGGAGTGTTGGGTGCAGGGAGAGTGTGACACACTGCTCGGGGAGTGTTGGATGCAGGGAGAGAGTGACACACTGCTCGGGGAGTGTTGGGTGCAGTGAGAGTGTGACACTGCTCGGGGAGTGTTGGATGCAGGGAGAGTGTGACACACTGCTCGGGGAGTGTTGGATGCAGGGAGAGTGTGACACTGCTCGGGGAGTGTTGGATGCAGGGAGAGTGTGACACACTGCTCGGGGAGTGTTGGATGCAGGGAGAGTGTGACACTGCTCGGGGAGTGTTGGATGCAGGGAGAGTGTGACACACTGCTCGGGGAGTGTTGAATGCAGGGAGAGTGTGACACTGCTCGGGGAGTGTTGGATGCAGGGAGAGTGTGACACTGCTCGGGGAGTGTTGGATGCAGGGAGAGTGTGACACACTGCTCGGGGAGTGTTGGATGCAGGGAGTGTGACACACTGCTCGGGGAGTGTTGGGTGCAGGGAGAGTGTGACACTGCTCGGGGAGTGTTGGATGCAGGGAGAGTGTGTCACACTGCTCGGGGAGTGTTGGATGCAGGGAGAGTGTGACACTGCTCGGGGAGTGTTGGGTGCAGGGAGAGTGTGACACTGCTCGGGGAGTGTTGGATGCAGGGAGAGTGTGACACACTGCTCGGGGAGTGTTGGGTGCAGGGAGAGAGTGACACACTGCTCGGGGAGTGTTGGGTGCAGGGAGAGTGTGACACACTGCTCGGGAGTGTTGGATGCAGGGAGAGTGTGACACTGCTCGGGGAGCGTTAGATGCAGGGAGAGTGTGACATTGCTCGGGGAGTGTTGGATGCAGGGAGAGTGTGACACACTGCTCGGGGAGTGTTGGATGCAGGGAGAGTGTGACACACTGCTCGGGGAGTGTTGGATGCAGGGAGAGTGTGACACTGCTCGGGGAGTGTTGGATGCAGGGAGAGTGTGACACACTGCTCGGGGAGTGTTGGATGCAGGGAGAGTGTGACACACTGGTCGGGGAGTGTTGGATGCAGGGAGAGTGTGACACACTGCTCGGGGAGTGTTGGATGCAGGGAGAGTGTCACACACTGCTCGGGGAGTGTTGGATGCAGGGAGAGTGTGACACTGTTCGGGGAGCGTTGGATGCAGGGAGAGTGTCACACACTGCTTGGGGAGTGTTGGATGCAGGGAGAGTGTGACACTGTTCGGGGAGCGTTGGATGCAGGGAGAGTGTGACACACTGCTCGGGGAGCATTGGATGCAGGGAGAGTGTGACACTGCTCGGGGAGTGTTGGATGCAGGGAGAGTGTGACACTGCTCGGGGAGTGTTGGATGCAGGGAGAGTGTGACACTGCTCGGGGAGTGTTGGATGCAGGGAGAGTGTGACACTGCTCGGGGAGTGTTGGATGGAGGGAGAGTGTGACACACTGCTCGGGGAGTGTTGGATGCAGGGAGAGTGTGACACTGCTCGGGGAGTGTTGGATGCAGGGAGAGAGTGACACACTGCTCGGAGAGTGTTGGATGCAGGGAGAGTGTAACACTGCTCGGGGAGTGTTGGATGCAGGGAGAGTGTGACACTGCTCGGGGAGTGTTGGATGCAGGGAGAGTGTGACACTGCTCGGGGAGTGTTGGATGCAGGGAGAGTGTGACACTGCTCATGGAGTGTTGGATGCAGGGAGAGTGTGACACTGCTCGGGGAGTGTTGGATGCAGGGAGAGTGTGACACACTGCTCGGGGAGTGTTGGATGCAGGGAGTGTGACACTGCTCGGGGAGTGTTGGATGCAGGGAGAGTGTGACACACTGCTCGGGGAGTGTTGGATGCAGGGAGAGTGTGACACACTGCTCGGGGAGTGTTGGATGCAGGGAGAGTGTGACACACTGCTCGGGGAGTGTTGGATGCAGGGAGAGAGTGACACACTGCTCGGGGAGTGTTGGGTGCAGGGAGAGTGTGACACACTGCTCGGGGAGTGTTGGATGCAGGGAGAGTGTGACACACTGCTCGGGGAGTGATGGATGCAGGGAGAGTGTGACATTGCTCGGGGAGTGTTGGGTGCAGGGAGAGTGTGACACTGCTCGGGGAGTGTTGGATGCAGGGAGAGTGTGACACTGCTCGGGGAGTGTTGGATGCAGGGAGAGTGTGACACTGCTCGGGGAGTGTTGGATGCAGGGAGAGTGTGACACACTGCTCGGGGAGTGTTGGATGCAGGGAGAGAGTGACACTGCTCGTGGAGTGTTGGATGCAGGGAGAGTGTGACACACTGCTCGGGGAGTGTTGGATGCAGGGAGAGTGTGACACACTGCTCGGGGAGCGTTGGATGCAGGGAGAGTGTGACACTGCTCGGGGAGTGTTGAATGCAGGGAGAGTGTGACACTGCTCGGGGAGTGTTGGGTGCAGGGAGAGTGTGACACTGCTCGGGGAGTGTTGGATGCAGGGAGAGTGTGACTCTGCTCGGGGAGCGTTGGATGCAGGGAGAGTGTGACACACTGCTCGGGGAGTGTTGGGTGCAGGGAGAGTGTGACACACTGCTCGGGGAGTGTTGGATGCAGGGAGAGTGTGACACTGCTTGGGGAGTGTTGGATGCAGGGAGAGTGTGACACACTGCTCGGGGAGTGTTGGATGCAGGGAGAGTGTGACACACTGCTCGGGGAGTGTTGGATGCAGGGATAGTGTGACACTGCTCGGTGAGCGTTGGATGCAGGGAGAGTGTGACACACTGCTCGGGGAGTGTTTGATGCAGGGAGAGTGTGACACACTGCTCGGGGAGTGTTTGATGCAGGGAGAGTGTGACACACTGCTCGGGGAGCGTTGGATGCAGGGAGAGTGTGACACACTGCTCGGGGAGTGTTGGATGCAGGGAGAGTGTGACACACTGCTCGGGGAGTGTTGGATTTAGGGAGAGTGTGACACACTGCTCGGGGAGTGTTGGGTGCAGGGAGAGTGTGACACACTGCTCGGGGAGCGTTGGATGCAGGGAGAGTGTGACACACTGCTCGGGGAGTGTTGGATGCAGGGAGAGTGTGACACACTGCTCGGGGAGTGTTGGATGCAGGGAGAGTGTGACACACTGCTCGGGGAGTGTTGGATGCAGGGAGAGTGTGACACACTGCTCGGGGAGTGTTGGATGCAGGGAGAGTGTGACACACTGCTCGGGGAGCGTTGGATGCAGGGAGAGTGTGTCACACACTTTTGAGGGTTATGACCCCTTTTGTTTTCTCTATCGTTACAGGGATCTCTCGGATTCCCAGGATATCCCGGGACCAATGGAGAGAAGGGAGCACGGGTAGGCAATGTTACCCCCATTATACCATGCATCCCCTGCTATATCCCATATATACCGATGCGTGTTGTTATATATATATATATATATATATATATATATATATATATATAGTATAGTATATGATCACATTTCTGTGATGTAATATCCCGATGCATGTTGTTATATATATATATATATATATATAGTATAGTATATGATCACATTTCTGTGATGTAATATCCCGATGCATGTTGTTATATATATATATATATATATAGTATAGTATATGATCACATTTCTGTGATGTAATATCCCGATGCATGTTGTTATATATATATATATATATATATATATATATATATATATATATATATATATATATATATATATATAAAAATAGAATTTACCAGATTGGAGTCCGGAAAAAACGAGACAGCACACAGTCTTAGTAGTTCCAATGCAGATGTAATCAAAGTAACATGGCACCACCTCCAACGTTTCGGTACACTCAACGTGACCTTCCTCAGGCACGTCCCTGAGGAAGGTCACGTTGAGTGTACCGAAACGTTGGAGGTGGTGCCATGTTACTTTGATTACATCTGCATTGGAACTACTAAGACTGTGTGCTGTCTCGTTTTTTCCGGACTCCAATCTGGTAAATTCTATTTTTACATGTGCATATGGGGCAAGCATCAGCATTTTATCTATGTTTACAGTGTGCCAACTGAGATGATTTTTATATATATATATATATATATATATATATATATATATATAGTATAGTATATGATCACATTTCTGCGTTGTAATTTCCTGATGCATGTTGAAGTTATTAACCTCTTTGTCCCTGCAGGGTCTCTCAGGAAAGTCGGGTCCGAGAGGGGAGAGAGGACCCTCGGTGAGTGACCGGTGTCATACGGGTGGGGAGGGGTCCCTGCTGTCCATATTAATGGACCTTTATGGTATTTTATCTGCCCCACCTATTGCCCCCACCCTGACTGCTGACAAGTCCCCGGTAATGCCCCGGGCTTGTATGTAGGGGAAATCCCAAGCGCACATACATCTGACCCCAAGAGCTTACAATCCATATGTTATACTTTTATACCTTTTGTTACTTTGTTCCTATATACTGCGTGGTTCACCTATAACTTCTCCTTTTCCAGGGTCCTAGAGGTCAGAGGGGACCTAGAGGTGCCACAGGGAAATCGGGGCCAAAGGTCAGTAACGTTACAGCCCCCCACTTGTGAGATGTGTAACTATCAGTGTGTACCTACCTGTGTGTGTTATGTGTCTGTGTAACTGTCAGTGTGTGTCACGGTAGACCAAGCTTTTAACACCTTAACTACCAGGATCATTTCATTGAGCAAAACGAGTGATGAAATAAATTGTAATTTATTCACTTAAATAGGCAGACACACAATATTACACAAAATACAGAAGAAAGACACACTTACTTTGGAAACTGGGATACAAAACTAATCTTTCCTAGTTGCAAAATAAACAGCAAAATAATCCAGGCAACTTTTCCTTCAAGTAGGCTCTTCCTGCTGGAGTCTTGTATCTGGACACTTAGCCTCTGAGAAATTTAGACGACTTACTCAGAGCTTGGAATTCTGGGAACTTGGAAATCTTGGACCACACATTGAATCACACACACATGATGGAACTTAGATGGAACTTCTCATAAGATGGAACTAACTCCTAGCTGGCTGCACCGATTTTTAAAAACTCTCAAGTCCTATCTTTACCATGGGCTGCCAATATTTTGCGTGGGAACCAATCATCACACCTATAGCAAGGTTTCGCCCCTACTTCATGAAGACTGGCAGAGAGCTTCAAGGTAGGCTACGAGCATGTGCGAGCCAGGCACTTCAGCTGCTTAGCATACCTAGCCAAGCCTACTTCCCTGGACATCTGTCAGGACAAACTGTTCACCTCTCCCCCTCCCCACTTAACGCCTTAGAATGTTAGTCCCAGACACAAGGGGACCAGATCAGCATGGGGGCTCAGAAGTCAAAATTATGCATTGCTTACTCCCTGAGGTTTCCTGCCTAGCATTTCAAAGCCCAGGGTTACACACCCTAAGTGTCACCTCCTGTTCTGGACTGAATGAAGGAGAATCCCCGCCTGTCTAGAATGTTAATTTCCTAACTCTTATAACTTTAAAATACCAAAATTACAGGGGACATTCATTTAAAGCTGCAGTTCAAGCAATATCCTGCATGTGTGTTTTTTTTAATAAATCAGTTCTGTAGTAAGAAAAAATACTTTTAGCATTTTTTGTTTAAAAAAAACAACAACTTTGAAAGACCAATTTTCATGTATTCTATTTTTAAAAGCATGCTTGTTGCTATAGCAACCATTTACATTCCCCATATTTAAAGATGTCGCCAAACTTTGCCGATCAATGGACGGAGAACGAATTGACTGGCAGCTATGCAGTTCTTTAGGTAAGTAGAGATTGCCCACATAAAACTAATGAAGTAAAAAAAAAAAAAAACGGGAGCTTGAACTGCAGCTTTAATGCTCACAAACATAACCCCTTTATGTGTTCGTACCTCAGTAATGCCCACACCAAATTTCATCTTTCTAGGATGCTCCTAACTAAAGATAGCTATCTGCTTTGATGGGGTTGGTGAAAGTTCTGCGGTTTTAATGTTTTCCCCTTATTCAGAAAACTTTGTCACCATAACTCATACATATAAAACATGATATGATTCCAGTAACCTACACTTTTCTGCACTCCTTTATTAACATGGACTAAGTCTGTTGGGGTGAGAGAGGGAGTGAAAACCCTTAACTCTTTCTACACTTACGAGCCCATCCCTGTTATACTGTAAAACCTAACTTACACAGTTTTATTCTAACAGGACATAAACATTTCCCTTACACACCAATAAACTCTCAGCTTTATCCTGAGCTGGAGTAACCCCCTGAACCCCTATACTGGATTCAGGGTACCGGGGCGTTACTTGGGCTTCCTCCCTTATACCAGGAACCCCTGAGCCTCATTTGACCTTGTCCTGGATTATGCTGAAGCAGGACGTCCTAGTGGTGAGTCGCAAGAACGTTTTCAGGACGGGTCTGACCAGAGCGCTGGGGATTCTGTGTATCCGAGAATCTCTCTTTATTCCCAAATACATTTTTACAGCCTAGAACATATCCCGGTCCCAGCACCCCTGGAATTTACAGCCTAGAACATCTCCCGGTCCCAGCACCCCTGGAATTTACAACCTAGAACATCTCCCGGTCCCAGCACCCTTGGAACTTACAGCCTAGAACATCTCCCGGTCCCAGCACCCCTGGAACTTACAGCCTAGAACATCTCCCAGTCCCAGCACCCCTGGAACTTACAGCCTAGAACATCTCCCGGTCCCAGCACCCCTGGAACTTACAGCCTAGAACATCTCCTGGTCCCAGCACCCCTGGAACTTACAGCCTAGAACATATCCCGGTTCCAGCACCCCTGGAACTTACAGCCTAGAACATCTCCCGGTCCCAGCACCCCTGGAACTTACAGCCTAGAACATCTCCCGGTCCCAGCACCCCTGGAACTTACAGCCTAGAACATCTCCCGGTCCCAGCACCCCTGGAACTTACAGCCTAGAACATCTCCTGGTCCCAGCACCCCTGGAAAAGGTCAAACACAAAACATGGCAATTGTCGCATATTTGGCACACAGTCACAGTAATGCATACACAATGCCCGGGCCCAAGAGCTGACACGCTAGGACCCCAAAACACGGGTCAGGGGTAACCAAGTGGGCTTGACCTTTATTATTGAGCCTGGTTACACCCTCACCGTCACAGAGTGTACCTACCTGTGTGTTATGTGCCAGTGTAACTGTCAGTGTGTACCTACCTGTGTGTTATGTGCCAGTGTAACTGTCAGTGTGTACCTACCTGTGTGTTATGTGCCAGTGTAACTGTCAGTGTGTACCTACCTGTGCATTATGTGCCTGTGTAACTGTCAGTGTGTACCTACCTGTGTGTTATGTGCCAGTGTAACTGTCATTGTGTACCTACCTGTGTGTTATGTGCCTGTGTAACTGTCAGTGTGTACTTATCTGTGTGTTATGTTCCTGTGTAACTGTCAGTGTGTACCTACCTGTGTGTTATGTGTCTGTGTAACTGTCAGTGTGTACCTACCTGCGTGTGTTATGTGCCTGTGTAACTGTCAGTGTGTACCTATCTGTGTGTTATGTGCCAGTGTAACGGTCAGTGTGTACCTACCTGTGTGTTATGTGCCAATGTAACTGTCATTGTGTACCTACCTGTGTGTTATGGGCCTGTGTAACTGTCAGTGTGTAGTTTCCTGTGTGTTATGTTCCTGTGTAACTGTCAGTGTGTACCTACCTGTGTGTTATGTGTCTGTGTAACTGTCAGTGTGTACCTACCTGCGTGTGTTATGTGCCTGTGTAACTGTCAGTGTGTACCTACCTGTGTGTGTTATGTGCCCATGTAACTGTCAGCGTGTACCTACCTGTGTGTTATGTGCCTGTGTAACTGTCAGTGTGTACCTACCTGTGTGTTATGTGCCTGTGTAACTGTCAGTGTGTACCTACCTGTGTGTTATGTGCTTCTGTAACTGTCAGTGTGTACCTACCTCTGTGTTATGTGTCTGTGTAACTGTCAATGTGTACATACCTGTGTTATGTGTCTGTGTAACTGTGTGTGTGTATACACAGTGTGTGTTATGTCTCTGTGAGTGTGTTTGTGTATGCGCTGTGTGTGTGTGTGTGTGTGTGTGTGTGTGTGTGTGTGTGTGTGTGTGTGTGTGTGTGTGTGTGTGTGTGTGTGTGTGTGTGTGTGTGTGCACAGTGTGTGTGTGTGTGTGTGCACAGTGTGTGTGTGTGTGTGCACAGTGTGTGTGTGTGTGTGTGTGCACAGTGTGTGCGTGTGTGTGCACAATGTGTGCGTGTGTATACACAGGGTGTGTGTGTTTACACAGTGTGTGTATATACACACAGGGTATGCGTGTGTGTGTGTATACACAGTGGGTGTGTGAGTGTATACACAGTGTGTTTGTGTATGAGTGTGTATACACAGTGTGTGTGTATACACAGTGTGTGATGTGTGCGTGTGTACACACAGTGTGTGCATGTGTGTGTATACAGTGTGTGCGTGTGTGAGTGTTAGTGTGTATACACAGTGTGTGCGTGTGTGTATACACAATATGTGTGTGTGTGTGTGTGTATATACACAGTGTGCGTGTGTGTGAGATATTAATGGGCTCATCTTAGTGACTCTCTTTTCTCTCCCCAAATCCAGGGCACTTCTGGTACTGATGGTCCATCCGGACCCCAAGGAGAGAGAGTAAGTGATCCTCCACCAACCAGTCCATCCCAGTCACACCCACGCCCGATCCTCCACCAACCAGTCCATCCCAGTCACACCCACGCCCGATACTCCACCAACCAGTCCATCCCAGTCACACCCGCGCCCGATCCTCCACCAACCAGTCCATCCCAGTCACACCCGCGCCCGATCCCCCACCAACCAGTCCATCCCAGTCACACCCGCGCCCAATCCTCCACCAACCAGTCCATCCCAGTCACACCCACGCCCGATACTCCACCAACCAGTCCATCCCAGTCACACCCGCGCCCGATCCTCCACCAACCAGTCCATCCCAGTCACACCCGCGCCCGATCCCCCACCACCAGTCCATCCCAGTCACACCCGCGCCCAATCCTCCACCAACCAGTCCATCCCAGTCACACCCGCGCCCGATCCTCCACCAACCAGTCCATCCCAGTCACACCCGTGCCCGATCCCCCACCAACCAGTCCTTCCCAGTCACACCCGCACCCGATCCTCCACCAACCCGTCCATCCCAGGCACACCGCGCCCGATCCCCCACCAACCAGTCCATCCCAGTCACACCCGCGCCCGATCCTCCACCAACCAGTCCATCCCAGTCACACCTGCGCCCGATCCCCCACCAACCCGTCCATCCCAGTCACACCTGCGCCCGATCCTCCACCAACCCGTCCATCCCAGGCACACCCGTGCCCGATCCCCCACCAACCAGTCCATCCCAGTCACACCCGCGCCCGATCCTCCACCAACCAGTCCATCCCAGTCACACCCGCGCCCGATCCTCCACCAACCAGTCCAACCCAGTCACACCCGTGCCCGATCCCCCACCAACCAGTCCTTCCCAGTCACACCCGCACCCGATCCTCCACCAACCAGTCCATCCCAGGCACACCCGCGCCTGATCCCCACCAACCAGTCCTTCCCAGTCACACCCGCGCCCGATCCCCCACCAACCAGTCCATCCCAGTCACACCCGCGCCCGATCCTCCACCAACCAGTCCATCCCAGTCACACCCCGTGCCCGATCCCCCACCAACCAGTCCATCCCAGTCACACCCGCGCCCGATCCTCCACCAACCAGTCCTTCCCAGTCACACCGCGCCCGATCCTCACCAACCAGTCCATCCCAGTCACACCCGTGCCCGATCCTCCACCAACCAGTCCATCCCGGTCACACCCGTGCCCGATCCCCCACCAACCAGTCCTTCCCAGTCACACCCGCACCCGATCCTCCACCAACCCGTCCATCCCAGGCACACCCGCGCCCGATCCCCCACAAACCAGTCCATCCCAGTCACACCCGCGCCCGATCCTCCACCAACCAGTCCATCCCAGTCACACCCGCGCCCGATCCCCCACCAACCAGTCCATCCCAGTCACACCCACGCCCGATCCTCCACCAACCAGTCCATCCCAGTCACACCCACGCCCGATCCTCCACCAACCATTCCATCCCAGTCACACCCACGCCCGATCCTCCACGAACCAGTCCATCCCAGTCACACCCGCGCCCGATCCACCACCAACCAGTCCTTCCCAGTCACACCCGCGCCCGATCCCCCACCAACCAATCCATCCCAGTCACACCCGCGCCCAATCCTCCACCAACCAGTCCATCCCAGTCACACCCACGCCCGATCCTCCACCAACCAGTCCATCCAGTCACACCCACGCCCGATCCCCCACCAACCAGTCCATCCCAGTCACACCCACGCCCGATCCCCCACCAACCAGTCCATCCCAGTCACACCCACGCCCGATCCCCCACCAACCAGTCCTTCCCAGTCACACCCGCGCCCGATCCCCCACCAACCAGTCCATCCCAGTCACACCCGCGCCCGATCCCCCACCAACCAGTCCATCCCAGTCACACCCGCGCCCGATCCCCCACCAACCAGTCCATCCAGTCACACCCGCACCCGATCCCCCACCAACCAGTCCTTCCCAGTCACACCCACGCCCGATCCTACACCAACCAGTCCTTCCAGTCACACCCGCGCCCGATCCCCACCAACCAGTCCTTCCCAGTCACACCCACGCCCGATCCCCCACCAACCAGTCCTTCCCAGTCACACCCACGCCCGAACCCCCACCAACCAGTCCTTCCCAGTCACACCCGCGCCCGATCCCCCACCAACCAGTCCATCCCAGTCACACCCGCACCCGATCCTCAACCTCTTAATCATCATCCTAATAATATTATCACATATTACTGGGACAGTTTTAACTAATTTCTCTGTCTCTTCTTCCTCCCCCTCCCCTCTTCTTCCTCCCTCTCCCCTCTTCTTCCTCCCTCTCCCCTCTTCTTCCTCCCTCTCCCTTCTCCCTCTCCCCTCTTCTTCCTCCCCTCCCCACTTCTTCCTCCCTCTCCCCTCTTCTTCCTCCCTCTCCCTTATCCCTCTCCCCTCATCTTCCTCCCTCTCCCCTCTTCTTCCTCCCTCTCCCTTCTCC
>NW_027455641.1:0-33286 GCF_040206685.1 Ascaphus truei
TACGTAGCATGTAACTAGCATTGCTCTGCATGTACAGTACTACTGGTTTAGCATGTAACTAGCATTGCTCTGCATGTACTACTGGTACGTAGCATGTAACTAGCATTGCTCTGCATGTACTACTGGTACGTAGCATGTAACTAGCATTGCTCTGCATGTACTACTGGTACGTAGCATGTAACTAGCATTGCTCTGCATGTACTACTGGTACGTAGCATGTAACTAGCATTGCTCTGCATGTACTACTGGTACGTAGCATGTAACTAGCATTGCTCTGCATGTACTACTGGTACGTAGCATGTAACTAGCATTGCTCTGCATGTACTACTGGTACGTAGCATGTAACTAGCATTGCTCTGCATGTACTACTGGTACGTAGCATGTAACTAGCATTGCTCTGCATGTACTACTGGTACGTAGCATGTAACTAGCATTGCTCTGCATGTACTACTGGTACGTAGCATGTAACTAGCATTGCTCTGCATGTACTACTGGTACGTAGCATGTAACTAGCATTGCTCTGCATGTACTACTGGTACGTAGCATGTAACTAGCATTGCTCTGCATGTACTACTGGTACGTAGCATGTAACTAGCATTGCTCTGCATGTACTACTGGTACTTAGCATGTAACTAGCATTGCTCTGCATGTACTACTGGTACGTAGCATGTAACTAGCATTGCTCTGCATGTACTACTGGTTTTAGCATGTAACTAGCATTGCTCTGCATGTACTACTGGTACGTAGCATGTAACTAGCATTGCTCTGCATGTACTACTGGTCGTAGCATGTAACTAGCATTGCTCTGCATGTACTACTGGTACGTAGCATGTAACTAGCATTGCTCTGCATGTCCTACTGGTACGTAGCATGTAACTAGCATTGCTCTGCATGTACTACTGGTACGTAGCATGTAACTAGCATTGCTCTGCATGTACTACTGGTACGTAGCATGTAACTAGCATTGCTCTGCATGTACTACTGGTACGTAGCATGTAACTAGCATTGCTCTGCATGTACTACTGGTACGTAGCATGTAACTAGCATTGCTCTGCATGTACTACTGGTACGTAGCATGTAACTAGCATTGCTCTGCATGTACTACTGGTACGTAGCATGTAACTAGCATTGCTCTGCATGTACTACTGGTACGTAGCATGTAACTAGCATTGCTCTGCATGTACTACTGGTACGTAGCATGTAACTAGCATTGCTCTGCATGTACTACTGGTACGTAGCATGTAACTAGCATTGCTCTGCATGTACTACTGGTACGTAGCATGTAACTAGCATTGCTCTGCATGTACTACTGGTACTTAGCATGTAACTAGCATTGCTCTGCATGTACTACTGGTACGTAGCATGTAACTAGCATTGCTCTGCATGTACTACTGGTACGTAGCATGTAACTAGCATTGCTCTGCATGTACTACTGGTACGTAGCATGTAACTAGCATTGCTCTGCATGTACTACTGGTACGTAGCATGTAACTAGCATTGCTCTGCATGTACTACTGGTACGTAGCATGTAACTAGCATTGCTCTGCATGTACTACTGGTACGTAGCATGTAACTAGCATTGCTCTGCATGTACTACTGGTACGTAGCATGTAACTAGCATTGCTCTGCATGTACTACTGGTACGTAGCATGTAACTAGCATTGCTCTGCATGTACTACTGGTACGTAGCATGTAACTAGCATTGCTCTGCATGTACTACTGGTACGTAGCATGTAACTAGCATTGCTCTGCATGTACTACTGGTACGTAGCATGTAACTAGCATTGCTCTGCATGTACTACTGGTACGTAGCATGTAACTAGCATTGCTCTGCATGTACTACTGGTACGTAGCATGTAACTAGCATTGCTCTGCATGTACTACTGGTACGTAGCATGTAACTAGCATTGCTCTGCATGTACTACTGGTACGTAGCATGTAACTAGCATTGCTCTGCATGTACTACTGGTACGTAGCATGTAACTAGCATTGCTCTGCATGTACTACTGGTACGTAGCATGTAACTAGCATTGCTCTGCATGTACTACTGGTATTAGCATGTAACTAGCATTGCTCTGCATGTACTACTGGTACGTAGCATGTAACTAGCATTGCTCTGCATGTACTACTGGTACGTAGCATGTAACTAGCATTGCTCTGCATGTACTACTGGTACGTAGCATGTAACTAGCATTGCTCTGCATGTACTACTGGTACGTAGCATGTAACTAGCATTGCTCTGCATGTACTACTGGTACGTAGCATGTAACTAGCATTGCTCTGCATGTACTACTGGTACGTAGCATGTAACTAGCATTGCTCTGCATGTACTACTGGTTTTAGCATGTAACTAGCATTGCTCTGCATGTACTACTGGTACGTAGCATGTAACTAGCATTGCTCTGCATGTACTACTGGTTTTAGCATGTAACTAGCATTGCTCTGCATGTACTACTGGTACGTAGCATGTAACTAGCATTGCTCTGCATGTACTACTGGTACGTAGCATGTAACTAGCATTGCTCTGCATGTACTACTGGTACGTAGCATGTAACTAGCATTGCTCTGCATGTACTACTGGTACGTAGCATGTAACTAGCATTGCTCTGCATGTACTACTGGTTCTTAGCATGTAACTAGCATTGCTCTGCATGTACTACTGGTAGTAGCATGTAACTAGCATTGCTCTGCATGTACTACTGGTATTAGCATGTAACTAGCATTGCTCTGCATGTACTACTGGTACGTAGCATGTAACTAGCATTGCTCTGCATGTACTACTGGTACTTAGCATGTAACTAGCATTGCTCTGCATGTACTACTGGTACGTAGCATGTAACTAGCATTGCTCTGCATGTACTACTGGTACGTAGCATGTAACTAGCATTGCTCTGCATGTACTACTGGTACGTAGCATGTAACTAGCATTGCTCTGCATGTACTACTGGTACTTAGCATGTAACTAGCATTGCTCTGCATGTACTACTGGTACGTAGCATGTAACTAGCATTGCTCTGCATGTACTACTGGTACGTAGCATGTAACTAGCATTGCTCTGCATGTACTACTGGTACGTAGCATGTAACTAGCATTGCTCTGCATGTACTACTGGTACGTAGCATGTAACTAGCATTGCTCTGCATGTACTACTGGTACGTAGCATGTAACTAGCATTGCTCTGCATGTACTACTGGTACGTAGCATGTAACTAGCATTGCTCTGCATGTACTACTGGTACGTAGCATGTAACTAGCATTGCTCTGCATGTACTACTGGTACGTAGCATGTAACTAGCATTGCTCTGCATGTACTACTGGTCGTAGCATGTAACTAGCATTGCTCTGCATGTACTACTGGTACGTAGCATGTAACTAGCATTGCTCTGCATGTACTACTGGTACGTAGCATGTAACTAGCATTGCTCTGCATGTACTACTGGTACGTAGCATGTAACTAGCATTGCTCTGCATGTACTACTGGTACGTAGCATGTAACTAGCATTGCTCTGCATGTACTACTGGTACGTAGCATGTAACTAGCATTGCTCTGCATGTACTACTGGTACGTAGCATGTAACTAGCATTGCTCTGCATGTACTACTGGTACGTAGCATGTAACTAGCATTGCTCTGCATGTACTACTGGTACGTAGCATGTAACTAGCATTGCTCTGCATGTACTACTGGTACGTAGCATGTAACTAGCATTGCTCTGCATGTACTACTGGTACGTAGCATGTAACTAGCATTGCTCTGCATGTACTACTGGTACGTAGCATGTAACTAGCATTGCTCTGCATGTACTACTGGTACGTAGCATGTAACTAGCATTGCTCTGCATGTACTACTGGTACGTAGCATGTAACTAGCATTGCTCTGCATGTACTACTGGTTTTAGCATGTAACTAGCATTGCTCTGCATGTACTACTGGTACGTAGCATGTAACTAGCATTGCTCTGCATGTACTACTGGTACGTAGCATGTAACTAGCATTGCTCTGCATGTACTACTGGTACGTAGCATGTAACTAGCATTGCTCTGCATGTACTACTGGTACGTAGCATGTAACTAGCATTGCTCTGCATGTACTACTGGTACGTAGCATGTAACTAGCATTGCTCTGCATGTACTACTGGTACGTAGCATGTAACTAGCATTGCTCTGCATGTACTACTGGTACGTAGCATGTAACTAGCATTGCTCTGCATGTACTACTGGTACGTAGCATGTAACTAGCATTGCTCTGCATGTACTACTGGTACGTAGCATGTAACTAGCATTGCTCTGCATGTACTACTGGTACGTAGCATGTAACTAGCATTGCTCTGCATGTACTACTGGTACGTAGCATGTAACTAGCATTGCTCTGCATGTACTACTGGTATTAGCATGTAACTAGCATTGCTCTGCATGTACTACTGGTACGTAGCATGTAACTAGCATTGCTCTGCATGTACTACTGGTACGTAGCATGTAACTAGCATTGCTCTGCATGTACTACTGGTACGTAGCATGTAACTAGCATTGCTCTGCATGTACTACTGGTACGTAGCATGTAACTAGCATTGCTCTGCATGTACTACTGGTACGTAGCATGTAACTAGCATTGCTCTGCATGTACTACTGGTACGTAGCATGTAACTAGCATTGCTCTGCATGTACTACTGGTACGTAGCATGTAACTAGCATTGCTCTGCATGTACTACTGGTACGTAGCATGTAACTAGCATTGCTCTGCATGTACTACTGGTACGTAGCATGTAACTAGCATTGCTCTGCATGTACTACTGGTACGTAGCATGTAACTAGCATTGCTCTGCATGTACTACTGGTACGTAGCATGTAACTAGCATTGCTCTGCATGTACTACTGGTACGTAGCATGTAACTAGCATTGCTCTGCATGTACTACTGGTACGTAGCATGTAACTAGCATTGCTCTGCATGTACTACTGGTACGTAGCATGTAACTAGCATTGCTCTGCATGTACTACTGGTACGTAGCATGTAACTAGCATTGCTCTGCATGTACTACTGGTACGTAGCATGTAACTAGCATTGCTCTGCATGTACTACTGGTACGTAGCATGTAACTAGCATTGCTCTGCATGTACTACTGGTACGTAGCATGTAACTAGCATTGCTCTGCATGTACTACTGGTACGTAGCATGTAACTAGCATTGCTCTGCATGTACTACTGGTACGTAGCATGTAACTAGCATTGCTCTGCATGTACTACTGGTACGTAGCATGTAACTAGCATTGCTCTGCATGTACTACTGGTACGTAGCATGTAACTAGCATTGCTCTGCATGTACTACTGGTACGTAGCATGTAACTAGCATTGCTCTGCATGTACCACTGGTACGTAGCATGTAACTAGCATTGCTCTGCATGTACTACTGGTTTTAGCATGTAACTAGCATTGCTCTGCATGTACTACTGGTACGTAGCATGTAACTAGCATTGCTCTGCATGTACTACTGGTACGTAGCATGTAACTAGCATTGCTCTGCATGTACTACTGGTACGTAGCATGTAACTAGCATTGCTCTGCATGTACTACTGGTACGTAGCATGTAACTAGCATTGCTCTGCATGTACTACTGGTTTTAGCATGTAACTAGCATTGCTCTGCATGTACTACTGGTAGGTAGCATGTAACTAGCATTGCTCTGCATGTACTACTGGTACGTAGCATGTAACTAGCATTGCTCTGCATGTACTACTGGTAGGAAGAATGTAACTAGCATTACTCTGCATGTACTACTGGTACGTAGCATGTAACTAGCATTGCTCTGCATGTACTACTGGTACGTAGCATGTAACTAGCATTGCTCTGCATGTACTACTGGTACGTAGCATGTAACTAGCATTGCTCTGCATGTACTACTGGTTTTAGCATGTAACTAGCATTGCTCTGCATGTACTACTGGTACGTAGCATGTAACTAGCATTGCTCTGCATGTACTACTGGTACGTAGCATGTAACTAGCATTGCTCTGCATGTACTACTGGTACGTAGCATGTAACTAGCATTGCTCTGCATGTACTACTGGTACGGTAGCATGTAACTAGCATTGCTCTGCATGTACTACTGGTACGTAGCATGTAACTAGCATTGCTCTGCATGTACTACTGGTTTTAGCATGTAACTAGCATTGCTCTGCATGTACCTACTGGTACGTAGCATGTAACTAGCATTGCTCTGCATGTACTACTGGTACGTAGCATGTAACTAGCATTGCTCTGCATGTACTACTGGTACGTAGCATGTAACTAGCATTGCTCTGCATGTCCTACTGGTACGTAGCATGTAACTAGCATTGCTCTGCATGTACTACTGGTACGTAGCATGTAACTAGCATTGCTCTGCATGTACTACTGGTACGTAGCATGTAACTAGCATTGCTCTGCATGTACTACTGGTACGTAGCATGTAACTAGCATTGCTCTGCATGTACTACTGGTACGTAGCATGTAACTAGCATTGCTCTGCATGTACTACTGGTACGTAGCATGTAACTAGCATTGCTCTGCATGTCCTACTGGTACGTAGCATGTAACTAGCATTGCTCTGCATGTACTACTGGTACGTAGCATGTAACTAGCATTGCTCTGCATGTACCACTGGTACGTAGCATGTAACTAGCATTGCTCTGCATGTACTACTGGTTTTAGCATGTAACTAGCATTGCTCTGCATGTACTACTGGTACGTAGCATGTAACTAGCATTGCTCTGCATGTACTACTGGTACGTAGCATGTAACTAGCATTCTCTGCATGTACTACTGGTACGTAGCATGTAACTAGCATTGCTCTGCATGTACTACTGGTACGTAGCATGTAACTAGCATTGCTCTGCATGTACTACTGGTTTTAGCATGTAACTAGCATTGCTCTGCATGTACTACTGGTAGGTAGCATGTAACTAGCATTGCTCTGCATGTACTACTGGTACGTAGCATGTAACTAGCATTGCTCTGCATGTACTACTGGTAGGAAGAATGTAACTAGCATTACTCTGCATGTACTACTGGTAGGTAGAATGTAACTAGCATTGCTCTGCATGTACTACTGGTACGTAGCATGTAACTAGCATTGCTCTGCATGTACTACTGGTACGTAGCATGTAACTAGCATTGCTCTGCATGTACTACTGGTTTTAGCATGTAACTAGCATTGCTCTGCATGTACTACTGGTACGTAGCATGTAACTAGCATTGCTCTGCATGTACTACTGGTACGTAGCATGTAACTAGCATTGCTCTGCATGTACTACTGGTACGTAGCATGTAACTAGCATTGCTCTGCATGTACTATTGGTAGGTAGCACGTAACTAGCATTGCTCTGCATGTACTACTGGTACGTAGCATGTAACTAGCATTGCTCTGCATGTACTACTGGTTTTAGCATGTAACTAGCATTGCTCTGCATGTACCACTGGTACGTAGCATGTAACTAGCATTGCTCTGCATGTACTACTGGTACGTAGCATGTAACTAGCATTGCTCTGCATGTACTACTGGTACGTAGCATGTAACTAGCATTGCTCTGCATGTCCTACTGGTACGTAGCATGTAACTAGCATTGCTCTGCATGTCCTACTGGTACGTAGCATGTAACTAGCATTGCTCTGCATGTACTACTGGTACGTAGCATGTAACTAGCATTGCTCTGCATGTACCACTGGTACGTAGCATGTAACTAGCATTGCTCTGCATGTACTACTGGTACGTAGCATGTAACTAGCATTGCTCTGCATGTACTACTGGTACGTAGCATGTAACTAGCATTGCTCTGCATGTCCTACTGGTACGTAGCATGTAACTAGCATTGCTCTGCATGTACTACTGGTACGTAGCATGTAACTAGCATTGCTCTGCATGTACTACTGGTACGTAGCATGTAACTAGCATTACTCTGCATGTACTACTGCTAGGTAGCATGTAACTAGCATTGCTCTGCATGTACTACTGGTATGTAGCATGTAACTAGCATTGCTCTGCATGTACTACTGGTAGGTAGAATGTAACTAGCATTGCTCTGCATGTACTACTGGTTTTAGCATGTAACTAGCATTGCTCTGCATGTACTACTGGTACGTAGCATGTAACTAGCATTGCTCTGCATGTACTACTGGTAGGTAGCATGTAACTAGCATTGCTCTGCATGTACTACTGGTACGTAGCATGTAACTAGCATTGCTCTGCATGTACTACTGGTACGTAGCATGTAACTAGCATTACTCTGCATGTACTACTGGTACGTAGAATGTAACTAGCATTGCTCTGCATGTACTACTGGTAGGTAGAATGTAACTAGCATTGCTCTGCATGTACTACTGGTACGTAGCATGTAACTAGCATTACTCTGCATGTACTACTGGTTTTAGCATGTAACTAGCATTGCTCTGCATGTACTACTGGTTTTAGCATGTAACTAGCATTGCTCTGCATGTACTACTGGTTTTAGCATGTAACTAGCATTGCTCTGCATGTACTACTGGTACGTAGCATGTAACTAGCATTGCTCTGCATGTACTACTGGTTTTAGCATGTAACTAGCATTGCTCTGCATGTACTACTGGTACGTAGCATGTAACTAGCATTGCTCTGCATGTACTACTGGTACGTAGCATGTAACTAGCATTGCTCTGCATGTACTACTGGTACGTAGCATGTAACTAGCATTGCTCTGCATGTACAGTACTACTGGTTTTAGCATGTAACTAGCATTGCTCTGCATGTACTACTGGTACGTAGCATGTAACTAGCATTGCTCTGCATGTACTACTGGTACGTAGCCTGTAACTAGCATTGCTCTGCATGTACTACTGGTACGTAGCATGTAACTAGCATTGCTCTGCATGTACTACTGGTACGTAGCATGTAACTAGCATTGCTCTGCATGTACTACTGGTACGTAGCATGTAACTAGCACTGCTCTGCATGTACTACTGGTACGTAGCATGTAACTAGCATTGCTCTGCATGTCCTACTGGTACGTAGCATGTAACTAGCATTGCTCTGCATGTACTACTGGCTTTAGCAATGTAACTAGCATTGCTCTGCATGTACTACTGGTACGTAGCATGTAACTAGCATTGCTCTGCATGTACTACTGGTACGTAGCATGTAACTAGCATTGCTCTGCATGTACTACTGGTACGTAGCATGTAACTAGCATTGCTCTGCATGTACTACTGGTACGTAGCATGTAACTAGCATTGCTCTGCATGTACTACTGGTACGTAGCATGTAACTAGCATTGCTCTGCATGTACTACTGGTACGTAGCATGTAACTAGCATTGCTCTGCATGTACTACTGGTACGTAGCATGTAACTAGCATTGCTCTGCATGTACTACTGGTTTTAGCATGTAACTAGCATTGCTCTGCATGTACCACTGGTACGTAGCATGTAACTAGCATTGCTCTGCATGTACTACTGGTTTTAGCATGTAACTAGCATTGCTCTGCATGTACTACTGGTACGTAGCATGTAACTAGCATTGCTCTGCATGTCCTACTGGTACGTAGCATGTAACTAGCATTGCTCTGCATGTACTACTGGTACGTAGCATGTAACTAGCATTGCTCTGCATGTCCTACTGGTACGTAGCATGTAACTAGCATTGCTCTGCATGTACTACTGGTACGTAGCATGTAACTAGCATTGCTCTGCATGTACTACTGGTACGTAGCATGTAACTAGCATTGCTCTGCATGTACTACTGGTACGTAGCATGTAACTAGCATTGCTCTGCATGTACTACTGGTACGTAGCATGTAACTAGCATTGCTCTGCATGTACTACTGGTTTTAGCATGTAACTAGCATTGCTCTGCATGTACTACTGGTACGTAGCATGTAACTAGCATTGCTCTGCATGTCCTACTGGTACGTAGCATGTAACTAGCATTGCTCTGCATGTACTACTGGTACGTAGCATGTAACTAGCATTGCTCTGCATGTCCTACTGGTACGTAGCATGTAACTAACATTGCTCTGCATGTACTACTGGTACGTAGCATGTAACTAGCATTGCTCTGCATGTACTACTGGTACGTAGCATGTAACTAGCATTGCTCTGCATGTACTACTGGTACGTAGCATGTAACTAGCATTGCTCTGCATGTACTACTGGTACGTAGCATGTAACTAGCATTGCTCTGCATGTACTACTGGTTTTAACATGTAACTAGCATTGCACTGCATGTACTACTGGTACGTAGCATGTAACTAGCATTGCTCTGCATGTACTACTGGTACGTAGCATGTAACTAGCATTGCTCTGCATGTACTACTGGTACGTAGCATGTAACTAGCATTGCTCTGCATGTACTACTGGTACGGTAGCATGTAACTAGCATTGCTCTGCATGTACTACTGGTACGTAGCATGTAACTAGCATTGCTCTGCATGTACTACTGGTTTTAGCATGTAACTAGCATTGCTCTGCATGTACTACTGGTACGTAGCACGTAACTAGCATTGCTCTGCATGTACTACTGGTACGTAGCATGTAACTAGCATTGCTCTGCATGTCCTACTGGTACGTAGCATGTAACTAGCATTGCTCTGCATGTCCTACTGGTACGTAGCATGTAACTAGCATTGCTCTGCATGTCCTACTGGTACGTAGCATGTAACTAGCATTGCTATGCATGTACTACTGGTACGTAGCATGTAACCAGCATTGCTCTGCATGTACCACTGGTACGTAGCATGTAACTAGCATTGCTCTGCATGTACTACTGGTACGTAGCATGTAACTAGCATTGCTCTGCATGTACTACTGGTACGTATCATGTAACTAGCATTGCTCTGCATGTCCTACTGGTACGTAGCATGTAACTAGCATTGCTCTGCATGTACTACTGGTACGTAGCATGTAACTAGCATTGCTCTGCATGTACTACTGGTACGTAGCATGTAACTAGCATTACTCTGCATGTACTACTGCTAGGTAGCATGTAACTAGCATTGCTCTGCATGTACTACTGGTATGTAGCATGTAACTAGCATTGCTCTGCATGTACTACTGGTAGGTAGAATGTAACTAGCATTGCTCTGCATGTACTACTGGTTATAGCATGTAACTAGCATTGCTCTGCATGTACTACTGGTAGGAAGAATGTAACTAGCATTACTCTGCATGTACTACTGGTAGGTAGAATGTAACTAGCATTGCTCTGCATGTACTACTGGTACGTAGCATGTAACTAGCATTACTCTGCATGTACTACTGGTACGTAGCATGTAACTAGCATTACTCTGCATGTACTACTGGTACGTAGAATGTAACTAGCATTGCTCTGCATGTACTACTGGTAGGTAGAATGTAACTAGCATTGCTCTGCATGTACTACTGGTACGTAGCATGTAACTAGCATTACTCTGCATGTACTACTGGTTTTAGCATGTAACTAGCATTGCTCTGCATGTACTACTGGTTTAGCATGTAACTAGCATTGCTCTGCATGTACTACTGGTTCTTAGCATGTAACTAGCATTGCTCTGCATGTACTACTGGTACGTAGCATGTAACTAGCATTGCTCTGCATGTACTACTGGTTTTAGCATGTAACTAGCATTGCTCTGCATGTACTACTGGTACGTAGCATGTAACTAGCATTGCTCTGCATGTACTACTGGTACGTAGCATGTAACTAGCATTGCTCTGCATGTACTACTGGTACGTAGCATGTACCTAGCATTGCTCTGCATGTACAGTACTACTGGTTTTAGCATGTAACTAGCATTGCTCTGCATGTACTACTGGTACGTAGCATGTAACTAGCATTGCTCTGCATGTACTACTGGTACGTAGCATGTAACTAGCATTGCTCTGCATGTACTACTGGTACGTAGCCTGTAACTAGCATTGCTCTGCATGTACTACTGGTACGTAGCATGTAACTAGCATTGCTCTGCATGTACTACTGGTACGTAGCATGTAACTAGCATTGCTCTGCATGTACTACTGGTACGTAGCATGTAACTAGCATTGCTCTGCATGTACTACTGGTACGTAGCATGTAACTAGCATTGCTCTGCATGTCCTACTGGTACGTAGCATGTAACTAGCATTGCTCTGCATGTACTACTGGTACGTAGCATGTAACTAGCATTGCTCTGCATGTACTACTGGTACGTAGCATGTAACTAGCATTGCTCTGCATGTACTACTGGTACGTAGCATGTAACTAGCATTGCTCTGCATGTACTACTGGTACGTAGCATGTAACTAGCATTGCTCTGCATGTACTACTGGTACGTAGCATGTAACTAGCATTGCTCTGCATGTACTACTGGTACGTAGCATGTAACTAGCATTGCTCTGCATGTACTACTGGTACGTAGCATGTAACTAGCATTGCTCTGCATGTACTACTGGTACGTAGCATGTAACTAGCATTGCTCTGCATGTACTACTGGTACGTAGCATGTAACTAGCATTGCTCTGCATGTACTACTGGTACGTAGCATGTAACTAGCATTGCTCTGCATGTACTACTGGTACGTAGCATGTAACTAGCATTGCTCTGCATGTACTACTGGTACGTAGCATGTAACTAGCATTGCTCTGCATGTACTACTGGTACGTAGCATGTAACTAGCATTGCTCCATGTACTACTGGTACGTAGCATGTAACTAGCATTGCTCTGCATGTACTACTGGTTTTAGCATGTAACTAGCATTGCTCTGCATGTACCACTGGTACGTAGCATGTAACTAGCATTGCTCTGCATGTACTACTGGTTTTAGCATGTAACTAGCATTGCTCTGCATGTACTACTGGTACGTAGCATGTAACTAGCATTGCTCTGCATGTACTACTGGTACGTAGCATGTAACTAGCATTCTCTGCATGTACTACTGGTACGTAGCATGTAACTAGCATTGCTCTGCATGTACTACTGGTACGTAGCATGTAACTAGCATTGCTCTGCATGTACTACTGGTTTTAGCATGTAACTAGCATTGCTCTGCATGTACTACTGGTAGGTAGCATGTAACTAGCATTGCTCTGCATGTACTACTGGTACGTAGCATGTAACTAGCATTGCTCTGCATGTACTACTGGTAGGAAGAATGTAACTAGCATTACTCTGCATGTACTACTGGTAGGTAGAATGTAACTAGCATTGCTCTGCATGTACTACTGGTACGTAGCATGTAACTAGCATTGCTCTGCATGTACTACTGGTACGTAGCATGTAACTAGCATTACTCTGCATGTACTACTGGTACGTAGAATGTAACTAGCATTGCTCTGCATGTACTACTGGTAGGTAGAATGTAACTAGCATTGCTCTGCATGTACTACTGGTACGTAGCATGTAACTAGCATTACTCTGCATGTACTACTGGTTTTAGCATGTAACTAGCATTGCTCTGCATGTACTACTGGTTTTAGCATGTAACTAGCATTGCTCTGCATGTACTACTGGTTTTAGCATGTAACTAGCATTGCTCTGCATGTACTACTGGTACGTAGCATGTAACTAGCATTGCTCTGCATGTACTACTGGTTTTAGCATGTAACTAGCATTGCTCTGCATGCACTACTGGTACGTAGCATGTAACTAGCATTGCTCTGCATGTACTACTGGTACGTAGCATGTAACTAGCATTGCTCTGCATGTACTACTGGTACATAGCATGTAACTAGCATTGCTCTGCATGTACTACTGGTACGTAGCATGTAACTAGCATTGCTCTGCATGTACTACTGGTACGTAGCATGTAACTAGCATTGCTCTGCATGTACTACTGGTACGTAGCCTGTAACTAGCATTGCTCTGCATGTACTACTGGTACGTAGCATGTAACTAGCATTGCTCTGCATGTACTACTGGTACGTAGCATGTAACTAGCATTGCTCTGCATGTACTACTGGTACGTAGCATGTAACTAGCATTGCTCTGCATGTACTACTGGTACGTAGCATGTAACTAGCATTGCTCTGCATGTACTACTGGTACGTAGCATGTAACTAGCATTGCTCTGCATGTACTACTGGTACGTAGCATGTAACTAGCATTGCTCTGCATGTCCTACTGGTACGTAGCATGTAACTAGCATTGCTCTGCATGTACTACTGGTACGTAGCATGTAACTAGCATTGCTCTGCATGTAAGTACGTAGCATGTAACTAGCATTGCTCTGCATGTACTACTGGTACGTAGCATGTAACTAGCATTGCTCTGCATGTACTACTGGTTTTAGCATGTAACTAGCATTGCTCTGCATGTACCACTGGTACGTAGCATGTAACTAGCATTGCTCTGCATGTACTACTGGTTTTAGCATGTAACTAGCATTGCTCTGCATGTACTACTGGTACGTAGCATGTAACTAGCATTGCTCTGCATGTACTACTGGTTTTAGCATGTAACTAGCATTGCTCTGCATGTACTACTGGTTTTAGCATGTAACTAGCATTGCTCTGCATGTACTACTGGTTTTAGCATGTAACTAGCATTGCTCTGCATGTACTACTGGTACGTAGCATGTAACTAGCATTGCTCTGCATGTACTACTGGTTTTAGCATGTAACTAGCATTGCTCTGCATGTACTACTGGTACGTAGCATGTAACTAGCATTGCTCTGCATGTACTACTGGTACGTAGCATGTAACTAGCATTGCTCTGCATGTACTACTGGTACGTAGCATGTAACTAGCATTGCTCTGCATGTACAGTACTACTGGTTTTAGCATGTAACTAGCATTGCTCTGCATGTACTACTGGTACGTAGCATGTAACTAGCATTGCTCTGCATGTACTACTGGTACGTAGCATGTAACTAGCATTGCTCTGCATGTACTACTGGTACGTAGCCTGTAACTAGCATTGCTCTGCATGTACTACTGGTACGTAGCATGTAACTAGCATTGCTCTGCATGTACTACTGGTACGTAGCATGTAACTAGCATTGCTCTGCATGTACTACTGGTACGTAGCATGTAACTAGCATTGCTCTGCATGTACTACTGGTACGTAGCATGTAACTAGCATTGCTCTGCATGTCCTACTGGTACGTAGCATGTAACTAGCATTGCTCTGCATGTACTACTGGCTTTAGCATGTAACTAGCATTGCTCTGCATGTACTACTGGTACGTAGCATGTAACTAGCATTGCTCTGCATGTACTACTGGTACGTAGCATGTAACTAGCATTGCTCTGCATGTACTACTGGTACGTAGCATGTAACTAGCATTGCTCTGCATGTACTACTGGTACGTAGCATGTAACTAGCATTGCTCTGCATGTACTACTGGTACGTAGCATGTAACTAGCATTGCTCTGCATGTACTACTGGTACGTAGCATGTAACTAGCATTGCTCTGCATGTACTACTGGTACGTAGCATGTAACTAGCATTGCTCTGCATGTACTACTGGTACGTAGCATGTAACTAGCATTGCTCTGCATGTACTACTGGTACGTAGCATGTAACTAGCATTGCTCTGCATGTACTACTGGTACGTAGCATGTAACTAGCATTGCTCTGCATGTACTACTGGTACGTAGCATGTAACTAGCATTGCTCTGCATGTACTACTGGTACGTAGCATGTAACTAGCATTGCTCTGCATGTACTACTGGCTTTAGCATGTAACTAGCATTGCTCTGCATGTACTACTGGTACGTAGCATGTAAACTAGCATTGCTCTGCATGTACTACTGGTACGTAGCATGTAACTAGCATTGCTCTGCATGTACTACTGGTACGTAGCATGTAACTAGCATTGCTCTGCATGTACTACTGGTACGTAGCATGTAACTAGCATTGCTCTGCATGTACTACTGGTACGTAGCATGTAACTAGCATTGCTCTGCATGTACTACTGGTACGTAGCATGTAACTAGCATTGCTCTGCATGTACTACTGGTACGTAGCATGTAACTATCATTGCTCTGCATGTACTACTGGTACGTAGCATGTAACTAGCATTGCTCTGCATGTCCTACTGGTACGTAGCATGTAACTAGCATTGCTCTGCATGTACTACTGGTACGTAGCATGTAACTAGCATTGCTCTGCATGGGAGTACGTAGCATGTAACTAGCATTGCTCTGCATGTACTACTGGTACGTAGCATGTAACTAGCATTGCTCTGCATGTACTACTGGTTTTAGCATGTAACTAGCATTGCTCTGCATGTACCACTGGTACGTAGCATGTAACTAGCATTGCTCTGCATGTACTACTGGTTTTAGCATGTAACTAGCATTGCTCTGCATGTACTACTGGTACGTAGCATGTAACTAGCATTGCTCTGCATGTACTACTGGTACGTAGCATGTAACTAGCATTGCTCTGCATGTACTACTGGTACGTAGCATGTAACTAGCATTGCTCTGCATGTACTACTGGTACGTAGCATGTAACTAGCATTGCTCTGCATGTACTACTGGTTTTAGCATGTAACTAGCATTGCTCTGCATGTACTACTGGTAGGTAGCATGTAAGTAGCATTGCTCTGCATGTACTACTGGTACGTAGCATGTAACTAGCATTGCTCTGCATGTACTACTGGTTTTAGCATGTAACTAGCATTGCTCTGCATGTACTACTGGTACGTAGCATGTAACTAGCATTGCTCTGCATGTACTACTGGTTTTAGCATGTAACTAGCATTGCTCTGCATGTACTACTGGTACGTAGCATGTAACTAGCATTGCTCTGCATGTCCTACTGGTACGTAGCATGTAACTAGCATTGCTCTGCATGTACTACTGGTACGTAGCATGTAACTAGCATTGCTCTGCATGTACTACTGGTACGTAGCATGTAACTAGCATTGCTCTGCATGTACTACTGGTACGTAGCATGTAACTAGCATTGCTCTGCATGTACTACTGGTACGTAGCATGTAACTAGCATTGCTCTGCATGTACTACTGGTACGTAGCATGTAACTAGCATTGCTCTGCATGTACTACTGGTACGTAGCATGTAACTAGCATTGCTCTGCATGTACTACTGGTACGTAGCATGTAACTAGCATTGCTCTGCATGTACTACTGGTACGTAGCATGTAACTAGCATTGCTCTGCATGTACTACTGGTACGTAGCATGTAACTAGCATTGCTCTGCATGTACTACTGGTACGTAGCATGTAACTAGCATTGCTCTGCATGTACTACTGGTACGTAGCATGTAACTAGCATTGCTCTGCATGTCCTACTGGTACGTAGCATGTAACTAGCATTGCTCTGCATGTACTACTGGTACGTAGCATGTAACTAGCATTGCTCTGCATGGGAGTACGTAGCATGTAACTAGCATTGCTCTGCATGTACTACTGATACGTAGCATGTAACTAGCATTGCTCTGCATGTACTACTGGTTTTAGCATGTAACTAGCATTGCTCTGCATGTACCACTGGTACGTAGCATGTAACTAGCATTGCTCTGCATGTACTACTGGTTTTAGC
This sequence comes from Ascaphus truei, assembly GCF_040206685.1. Classification (NCBI taxonomy): domain Eukaryota; kingdom Metazoa; phylum Chordata; class Amphibia; order Anura; family Ascaphidae; genus Ascaphus; species Ascaphus truei. Next base: position 17,461 of record NW_027455641.1, read on the forward strand.
ATGTAACTAGCATTGCTCTGCATGTACTACTGGTACGTAGCATGTAACTAGCATTGCTCTGCATGTACTACTGGTACGTAGCATGTAACTAGCATTGCTCTGCATGTACTACTGGTACGTAGCATGTAACTAGCATTGCTCTGCATGTACTACTGGTACGTAGCATGTAACTAGCATTGCTCTGCATGTACTACTGGTTTTAGCATGTAACTAGCATTGCTCTGCATGTACTACTGGTAGGTAGCATGTAAGTAGCATTGCTCTGCATGTACTACTGGTACGTAGCATGTAACTAGCATTGCTCTGCATGTACTACTGGTTTTAGCATGTAACTAGCATTGCTCTGCATGTACTACTGGTACGTAGCATGTAACTAGCATTGCTCTGCATGTACTACTGGTTTTAGCATGTAACTAGCATTGCTCTGCATGTACTACTGGTACGTAGCATGTAACTAGCATTGCTCTGCATGTCCTACTGGTACGTAGCATGTAACTAGCATTGCTCTGCATGTACTACTGGTACGTAGCATGTAACTAGCATTGCTCTGCATGTACTACTGGTACGTAGCATGTAACTAGCATTGCTCTGCATGTACTACTGGTACGTAGCATGTAACTAGCATTGCTCTGCATGTACTACTGGTACGTAGCATGTAACTAGCATTGCTCTGCATGTACTACTGGTACGTAGCATGTAACTAGCATTGCTCTGCATGTACTACTGGTACGTAGCATGTAACTAGCATTGCTCTGCATGTACTACTGGTATGTAGCATGTAACTAGCATTGCTCTGCATGTACTACTGGTACGTAGCATGTAACTAGCATTGCTCTGCATGTACTACTGGTATGTAGCATGTAACTAGCATTGCTCTGCATGTACTACTGGTACGTAGCATGTAACTAGCATTGCTCTGCATGTACAGTACTACTGGTTTTAGCATGTAACTAGCATTGCTCTGCATGTACTACTGGTACGTAGTCTTACTGCGAGAGGGGGGGGGGCTGCCCATCCGATCCCCATGTGCTGCCTGCGCTTCTCTCTGTGCTCTTACTTACTCTGTGCCTCTTACTGCGAGAGGGGGGGAGCTGCCCGCACAGGGACATTTCGCGGTGGGTCACAGGTCAGTGCACCGGGAGCAGGCGAGGGCCGTGCACTCGCATATGACTCCACGTCTTGTACTTATTCAAGGAAGGGGGAGGGGGGGGAGATCTTTATGGAAGAAAATAGGAGCTTTGGAAAGTCTAAAGCTGCAGTTTGACTTGGATCAGGAGGGGAGGGGGGAACGGGGGAGGGGAGGGGGGGAACGGGGGAGGGGAGGGGGAAGCGGGGGAGGGGAGGGGGAAGCGGGGGAGGGGAGGGGGAAGCGGGGGAGGGGAGGGGGAAGCGGGGGAGGGGAGGGGGAAGCGGGGGAGGGGAGGGGGAACCAAAAATATACATTTTCATGTATTTGCGGTGATCTGCGTCGCCACCGCTCACTGCCGCGGGTGAAGTATAGAACGCCAGGCCTGCACACACCCAATTCTAATTGACGCGCGCGCACAGTAGCGCCCGCACGATATTACCGGCCTTAGGCATCTCGCTGTAAATGCCTCAACATTTCTGTGAGGTTCCTAATGGCCCATCAGATTAATACAGCGGGGGGTCCCTGCAGTCCCATGCAGTCTGATTCAGTTTGAATGGGACTGCAGGGACCCCCCGCTGTGTGAATCCGATGGGCCATTAGGAATCTCACAGACATGTTCAGGCATTTACAGCGAGATGCCCCAGATTCTCCAAGGCAAGTGATCCAATACTGGTGGCTGCATCTGGATAGATAGAGAGAGCTAGAGAGCAAGAGAGCGAGAGAGCTAGTGGAGAGCTGGAGAGCTGGAGAGCTGGAGAGCTAGAGAGCTAGAGAGCTAGAGAGCGAGAGAGCGAGAGAGCGAGAGAGCGAGAGAGCTAGAGAGCTAGTGGAGAGCTGGAGAGCTGGAGAGCTGGAGAGCTAGAGAGCGAGAGAGCTAGTGGAGAGCTGGAGAGCTGGAGAGCTGGAGAGCTAGAGAGCTAGAGAGCTAGAGAGCTAGAGAGCGAGAGAGCGAGAGAGCTAGAGAGCTAGTGGAGAGCTGGAGAGCTGGAGAGCTAGAGAGCGAGAGAGCTAGTGGAGAGCTGGAGAGCTGGAGAGCTGGAGAGCTAGAGAGCTAGAGAGCTAGAGAGCTAGAGAGCGAGAGAGCGAGAGAGCTAGAGAGCTGGATGCAAACCCCTCGCCCTCTGAGCTCTCTCTGCTATTGTTCTTGCAATTGAAAATATGAAGTAGAATTAAATCTTTTTTGTCACTTTACATTTGTAACCTCCCCAGAAAATGAATGCCGACATGTAAATGTTAATTAACAATAACATGTAAAACAATACTCCGCAGTGTACACTTATTGCAGTGTAATGTTTCTCCTGCTGACAGGGATCCAAAAATTCAACAATAGCATTTGTCAGCGATTCTGTTCCATTTTAGATATACTGAAATGAAGAGCTGATTTTCATGCCCTGAGATACATTACAGCGGGAGTTCTCAACGCAAGACCCCCCCCCCCCCCCCCTCCCACAGGTCAGGTTTTCAGGATATCTCAGCTTCAGCACAGGTGGCTCAATCAGTGGCTCGGTCGAAGACTAAGCAACTGATTGAGCCACCTGTGCTGAAGCAGGGAGTGATTGAGCAACCTTTGCTGATGCTGGGATAGCCTGAAAACCTGACCTGTTGGGTGGGTCTTGAGGACTGGCGTTGCGAACCCCCGCATTACAGAGACAGGGCCATGCTGGTTACGTAGGGGGCTACTTCTACAACATAAAACGTGTCATCATGCAGTTGTTGGGGGGTGGGGGGTGGAAGAGGGGGGGCTCTGCAGTTATATACAGTAAAGAATAATGTGATTTTCTCTCATTTTCTGAATGCAGCTAGAAGTCCCACTGATATACACCTCATTTAGGAGAGACCTATGCGCGTTATTCATTAAACTGGGATTGTGCCGATCGTGACACAATCACACAGCAACTCTGACTCAGGTTGTAATTTAAGGAGTAACCCCACAGAAGGAAAGCAGCATTGCAGTTTGCAAATGATGATTAGGAATCCCCTCTCCCTCAGGCCACGCTTATAGTGCTGGCGACGCGACCGATGACGTCACCAGCGAAAGTTGTAATTGGATTTTCCGCGACTGTCGCCAATGATGTCACCAAAGGGGGCGGACCCCGGTCTCTGATTGGTTTAGAGACAGTCACATGTGGTGACTGTCACTAAAAAAATCAAATGGACCCGACTACCAAATTTTTTCCCTTGATGTCGCTCCGTCGCCGTCGCGCTTACTATAAGCGCTTTCGATGGAGTCAATGTATTTGTTTTCGAGCGACGTCGCGTTGCCAGGCACTATAAGCGCAGCCTAAGGCTGCGTCCATAGAAGGACAGTCAGTGCTGAGCCCTGCGGACGCTCCGCGATGAGCCCGTCATCCTCAATGAGGATGTCTTGAGGGGGGGCTCCTGCCAGCGTCCGCAGGTGTGCCGAGGCGCAGGGATTTTCAGCCGACAGCAGAACCTGTTTCTGAGCGCGCTGTCGGCTGAAAACCTCCAATCAGAGAGAAGCAGCATCAACGTCACGGCGGCGCTTCGCGGGCTATTGGCCCAGTGACGTCAGTGCCCCGCCTCCCGATCGCGCACGCTCTGCTAGTTCATGCAATCGCTCCCGATTGCGCAGACGAGCCTCAGCGTCATCGCGGAGGAGCGCGGTTCCCTCCTCTATGGACGCAGCCTAATGCCTTGCCGCCCACTTCTAACCGTGCATAGAAACCAACATCACGAGTGTGGCAAAGATGTACAGATTGAGGCTTTAACCCAACTCCTATCTCCAAGAAAATTACTCATTTATTTTCCTATTTATAAAATGTGTTACCAGGCAGTGATACACCGAGTTACCGCTCGCTGTCACGTGCGTCCGGGGCACAGTCATGGTGACAATACGGGGTTACATTCCATGAACAGCGGGTATGCATTATGTTCACAGGCATTTCATGGACCGTTAGAGATAATATGATTATGGGCGTACGTAAAAGTTACCGGCAAGATTAAAAACTACTGTCTAGCTCAGGGGTGGCCTACTCCAGTCCTCAAGGGCCACCAACAGGTCAGTTTTTAAGGATATCCCTGCTTCAGCACAGGTCGCTCAATCATCTCTGCTCAAGCAGGGATATCCTTAAAACCTGACCTGTTGGTGTGTCCCCCTCCCCCTCTACCCACCGGTTCAGCTTCTTGTTGGGGGGCGGGTGATGAGATCAAAAGCTTACAAAGGGGTGAATGTCTTACAAAGGGGGTGTCCCCCGGATGTCCACTCTGCCTCAGGAGAGCACATTGATTGAAAATGTTAAATAATAAACTAAAAACAAAAAAAAAAGTTGACTGCTGCTTTAAATATTAAAACAGATGCTAAATAGAACAGAGATGTTGTGTGGCTGAGTGCCATCATATTGGAAACTAAGAGGGGTTACTGACTACGGTCTCCACGCTGCAAAAGCAGAGCCAGAGAATTGCGCAGGATTCATTATAGGAAGAAATGAAATGTTACTGCCAATGGGATTCCTTTTATCTGCTGGCTGTAGTGCTGATTGCTCCTGTTCTGCAGCCAGGAGACTTCGGTTTCTCAGATTTGACAGAGTAATGTAAAGGCCACTCATGGTTGGTACAAAGTCCAGTGTCACAGACTGTCACTGCCTGCTGCCCTTTCTTCATTTACAGTAATAGACGTCACGATCGCCGGCAGCCTATCGCAGCTGCATCTGTGCAACTCCCCCCCGCCCCCCATCCCAAGAAAAGCCACTGAAGTCTTCCTGAGAAAATGGACAATTTTCCAGAGAGAACTGAAAGATCCACTACAAGATAAATAACAACCCGGAGGAGATCCCAGCACACTGTCCTGTAACAGAACCCAATTCTGTGCATAAGAACATTTGTTTCAAACCTCTTCTCATAGCCCCAGCTACAAGCTTCCTATGGGAGAAATTCCTGCTATAAAAACACATCCTCCTTCCTAGGACAGATTTGCTCAGAATATATATAGTCCCTAAGCTGGCCTTGCTGTGGAAGTAGGCAGATAACAGAATAAACGCGCACAGAAACGGGCCTGAAAGACAACTCTTGGTTGTTCTGTATCATATCTGAGACCGAGAGAGATACAGTGAATCAACCAAAATCACACTGCTCCCAAAAGGTATAAACACCCTGGCACAGAATACACACATCAAATACACACACACACACACACACACACACACACACACACACACACACACACACACACACACACACACACACACACACACACACACACACACACACACACACACACAGTTATGGTAGGTGAAAGCATAAAGCAAAAAAATCCCAGGCTCTGCTGAAAGCTGTGTAAGGCCTCGGGCATGGTCAGTGCTTATGCGCTGAGGCGCGCTCTCACTTACCAGTGAGCCCCTGCAGCCGCAATGAGAGCGGCTTTAGCAGGGGCTCGCGCACGCTTCCGCAAGCGCGCGGGAAGCATAAGTCTTATCAAAATGTTATATTTCGCGCTCATGGGAGCGCTGGGCCGGTCATGTGAGCGGTTCGCCCAATGAGGGCGAACCAGATCCATGACGTCACTGGCCCGCCCCCCCGACACGCCCCCGGACGGCACGGTATCTACTGTAACTGTGCGCTCGCACGCGGTATCTACTGTAACTGTGCGCTCGCACGCGGTATGTACTGTAACTGTGCGCTCGCACGCGGGATCTACTGTAACTGTGCGCTCGCACGCGGTATCTACTGTAACTGTGCGCTCGCACGCGGTATGTACTGTAACTGTGCGCTCGCACGCTGGTATGTACTGTAACTGTTTTCGATCGCACGCGGTATCTACTGTAACTGTGCGCTCGCACGCGGTATCTACTGTAACTGTGCGCTCGCACGCGGTATGTACTGAAACTGTTTTCGATCGCACGCGGTATCTACTGTAACTGTGCGCTCGCACGCGGTATCTACTGTAACTGTGCGCTCGCACGTGGTATCTACTGTAACTGTGCGCTCGCACGCGGTATCTACTGTAACTGTGCGATCTCACGCGGTATCTACTGTAACTGTGCGCTCGCACGCGGTATCTACTGTAACTGTGCGATCGCACGCGGTATCTACTGTAACTGTGCGATCGCACGCGGTATCTACTGTAACTGTGCGCTCGCACGCGGTATCTACTGTAACTGTGCGATCGCACGCGGTATCTACTGTAACTGTGCGATCGCACGCGGTATCTACTGTAACTGTGCGCTCGCACGCGGTATCTACTGTAACTGTGCGCTCGCACGCGGTATCTACTGTAACTGTGAGCTCGCACGCGGTATGTACTGTAACTGTGCGCTCGCACGCGGTATCTACTGTAACTGTGCGCTCGCACGCGGTATCTACTGTAACTGTGCGATCGCACGCGGTATGTACTGTAACTGTGCGATCGCACGCGGTATCTACTGTAACTGTGCGATCGCACGCGGTATCTACTGTAACTGTGCGCTCGCACGCGGTATCTACTGTAACTGTGCGCTCGCACGCGGTTATCTACTGTAACTGTGCGCTCGCACGCGGTATCTACTGTAACTGTGCGCTCGCACGCGCGGTATCTACTGTAACTGTGCGCTCGCACGCGGTATCTACTGTAACTGTGCGCTCGCACGCGGGATCTACTGTAACTGTGCGCTCGCACGCGACGCGGATCTACTGTAACTGTGCGCTCGCACGCGGGATCTACTGTAACTGTGCGCTCGCACGCGGGATCTACTGTAACTGTGCGCTCGCACGCAGGATCTACTGTAACTGTGCGCTCGCACGCGGGATCTACTGTAACTGTGCGCTCGCACGCGGGGATCTACTGTAACTGTGCGCTCGCACGCGGGATCTACTGTAACTGTGCGCTCGCACGCGGGATCTACTGTAACTGTGCGCTCGCACGCGGTATCTACTGTAACTGTGCGCTCGCACGCGGGATCTACTGTAACTGTGCGCTCGCACGCGGTATCTACTGTAACTGTGCGCTCGCACGCGGTATCTACTGTAACTGTGCGCTCGCACGCAGGATCTACTGTAACTGTGCGCTCGCACGCGGTATGTACTGTAACTGTGCGCTCGCACGCGGTATCTACTGTAACTGTGCGCTCGCACGCGGTATCTACTGTAACTGTGCGATCGCACGCGGTATCTACTGTAACTGTGCGATCGCACGCGGTATCTACTGTAACTGTGCGATCGCACGCGGTATCTACTGTAACTGTGCGCTCGCACGCGGTATCTACTGTAACTGTGCGCTCGCACGCTGGTATCTACTGTAACTGTGCGCGTCGCACGCGGTATCTACTGTAATTGTGCGATCGCACGCGGTATCTACTGTAACTGTGCGCTCGCACGCGGTATCTACTGTAACTGTGCGATCGCACGCGGTATCTACTGTAACTGTGCGCTCGCACGCGGTATCTACTGTAACTGTGCGCTCGCACGCGGTATCTACTGTAACTGTGCGCTCGCACGCGGTATCTACTGTAACTGTGCGCTCGCACGCGGTATCTACTGTAACTGTGCGCTCGCACGCGGGGATCTACTGTAACTGTGCGCTCGCACGCGGGATCTACTGTAACTGTGCGCTCGCACGCGGGATCTACTGTAACTGTGCGCTCGCACGCGGGATCTACTGTAACTGTGCGCTCGCACGCGGGATCTACTGTAACTGTGCGCTCGCACGCGGTATCTACTGTAACTGTGCGCTCGCACGCGGGATCTACTGTAACTGTGCGCTCGCACGCGGGATCTACTGTAACTGTGCGCTCGCACGCGGGATCTACTGTAACTGTGCGCTCGCACGCGGTATCTACTGTAACTGTGCGCTCGCACGCGGTATCTACTGTAACTGTGCGCTCGCACGCGGTATCTACTGTAACTGTGCGCTCGCACGCGGTATCTACTGTAACTGTGCGCTCGCACGCGGTATCTACTGTAACTGTGCGCTCGCACGCGGTATCTACTGTAACTGTGCGCTCGCACGCGGTATCTACTGTAACTGTGCGCTCGCACGCGGTATCTACTGTAACTGTGCGCTCGCACGCGGTATCTACTGTAACTGTGCGCTCGCACGCGGTATCTACTGTAACTGTGCGCTCGCACGCGGTATGTACTGTAACTGTGCGCTCGCACGCGGTATGTACTGTAACTGTGCGCTCGCACGCGGTATGTACTGTAACTGTGCGCTCGCACGCGGTATGTACTGTAACTGTGCGCTCGCACGCGGTATGTACTGTAACTGTGCGATCGCACGCGGTATGTACTGTAACTGTGCGATCGCACGCGGTATCTACTGTAACTGTGCGATCGCACGCGGTATGTACTGTAACTGTGCGATCGCACGCGGTATCTACTGTAACTGTGCGCTCGCACGCGGTATCTACTGTAACTGTGCGCTCGCACGCGGTATCTACTGTAACTGTGCGCTCGCACGCGGTATCTACTGTAACTGTGCGCTCGCACGCGGGATCTACTGTAACTGTGCGCTCGCACGCGGGATCTACTGTAACTGTGCGCTCGCACGCGGGATCTACTGTAACTGTGCGCTCGCACGCGGTATCTACTGTAACTGTGCGCTCGCACGCGGTATCTACTGTAACTGTGCGCTCGCACGCGGGATCTACTGTAACTGTGCGCTCGCACGCGGGATCTACTGTAACTGTGCGCTCGCACGCGGGATCTACTGTAACTGTGCGCTCGCACGCGGTATCTACTGTAACTGTGCGCTCGCACGCGGTATCTACTGTAACTGTGCGCTCGCACGCGGTATCTACTGTAACTGTGCGCTCACACGCGGTATCTACTGTAACTGTGCGCTCGCACGCGGTATCTACTGTAACTGTGCGCTCGCACGCGGTATCTACTGTAACTGTGCGATCGCACGCGGTATCTACTGTAACTGTGCGCTCGCACGCAGGATCTACTGTAACTGTGCGCTCGCACGCGGTATGTACTGTAACTGTGCGATCGCACGCGGTATCTACTGTAACTGTGCGATCGCACGCGGTATCTACTGTAACTGTGCGCTCGCACGCGGTATCTACTGTAACTGTGCGCTCGCACGCGGTATCTACTGTAACTGTGCGCTCGCACGCGGGATCTACTGTAACTGTGCGCTCGCACGCGGGATCTACTGTAACTGTGCGCTCGCACGCGGGATCTACTGTAACTGTGCGCTCGCACGCGGGATCTACTGTAACTGTGCGCTCGCACGCGGTATCTACTGTAACTGTGCGCTCGCACGCGGGATCTACTGTAACTGTGCGCTCGCACGCGGGTTCTACTGTAACTGTGCGCTCGCACGCGGTATCTACTGTAACTGTGCGCTCGCACGCGGTATCTACTGTAACTGTGCGCTCGCACGCGGTATCTACTGTAACTGTGCGCTCGCACGCGGTATCTACTGTAACTGTGCGCTCGCACGCAGTATCTACTGTAACTGTGCGATCGCACGCGGTATCTACTGTAACTGTGCGATCGCACGCGGTATGTACTGTAACTGTGCGCTCGCACGCGGTATGTACTGTAACTGTGCGATCGCACGCGGTATGTACTGTAACTGTGCGCTCGCACGCGGTATGTACTGTAACTGTGCGCTCGCACGCGGTATGTACTGTAACTGTGCGATCGCACGCGGTATGTACTGTAACTGTGCGCTCGCACGCGGTATGTACTGTAACTGTGCGATCGCACGCGGTATCTACTGTAACTGTGCGATCGCACGCGGTATGTACTGTAACTGTGCGATCGCACGCGGTATCTACTGTAACTGTGCGCTCGCACGCGGCATCTACTGTAACTGTGCGGGGGGGGGGGTGTCTTGAGGACAGGATTTGAACCCCCTTCTCCTAAGTGACGACTGCGTTTACTTTTTTGCAGCGACAGTATCTATTCCTACTTAGGTATTATTAACCCTGTTACTTCTATCAGTATACTATGTAAAAAATGTGGGGAAATACTTAGGCGCTCCTGCACATATAAATAGTGACGTGTCGTATCCAGGTGACAATATTAAGAAAACCGTGAATGTGTTAATAATAAGCGACTTTATATAATAAATCAAGTGACAAGTGCACAGTGAGAAATAAGTATATGATTGCTCCTCCCTGCTCACACCCCCTGTGTCTTCGCAGGTCCCTGCTCACACCCACTGTGTCTTCGCAGGTCCCTGCTCACACCCACTGTGTCTTCGCAGGTCCCTGCTCACACGCAGGTCCCTGCTCACACCCACTGTGTCTTCGCAGGTCCCTGCTCACACCCACTGTGTCTTCGCAGGTCCCTGCTCACACCCACTGTGTCTTCGCAGGTCCCTGCTCACACCCACTGTGTCTTCGCAGGTCCCTGCTCACACCCACTGTGTCTTCGCAGGTCCCTGCTCACACCCACTGTGTCTTCGCAGGTCCCTGCTCACACCCACTGTGTCTTCGCAGGTCCCTGCTCACACCCACTGTGTCTTCGCAGGTCCCTGCTCACACCCACTGTGTCTTCGCAGGTCCCTGCTCACACCCTATGTGTCTTCGCAGGTCCCTGCTCACACCCTATGTGTCTTCGCAGGTCCCTGCTCACACCCACTGTGTCTTCGCAGGTCCCTGCTCACACCCACTGTGTCTTCGCAGGTCCCTGCTCACACCCACTGTGTCTTCGCAGGTCCCTGCTCACACCCACTGTGTCTTCGCAGGTCCCTGCTCACACCCACTGTGTCTTCGCAGGTCCCTGCTCACACCCACTGTGTCTTCGCAGGTCCCTGCTCACACCCACTGTGTCTTCGCAGGTCCCTGCTCACACCCACTGTGTCTTCGCAGGTCCCTGCTCACACTCACTGTGTCTTCGCAGGTCCCTGCTCACACCCACTGTGTCTTCGCAGGTCCCTGCTCACACCCACTGTGTCTTCGCAGGTCCCTGCTCACACCCACTGTGTCTTCGCAGGTCCCTGCTCACACCCACTGTGTCTTCGCAGGTCCCTGCTCACACCCACTGTGTCTTCGCAGGTCCCTGCTCACACCCACTGTGTCTTCGCAGGTCCCTGCTCACACCCACTGTGTCTTCGCAGGTCCCTGCTCACACCCACTGTGTCTTCGCAGGTCCCTGCTCACACCCACTGTGTCTTCGCAGGTCCCTGCTCACACTCACTGTGTCTTCGCAGGTCCCTGCTCACACTCACTGTGTCTTCGCAGGTCCCTGCTCACACCCATTGTGTCTTCGCAGGTCCCTGCTCACACTCACTGTGTCTTCGCAGGTCCCTGCGGATTCAAGGTTTCTTCAAAAGTCCGGGGGGAGCATGGGAGACGTGGGAAAAAACACAACCAAGAGCAAATGTTTTTTTTTTTTTTTTTCTTCTTCAATATTTTTATTAGGCATTTAGATAATACAGTTTACAAGACATTTTAACATCGCCTAACATTTTCCCAGGTAACATTTTTTTTTTGGGGGGGGGGAAACAGGATGGCAACCGCAGTTGTCGGAAGGGAAAAAGGGGGAAAGGTGGTGTCTTCCGAGAGTGAAGACCTAGGGGGGAGGGGTGTGGGGAAGTGGGTGGGAGAGAGAGGGGGGGGGGAGTAGGGTGAGAGGGGTAGCCCATTTGACTGGTAAGTAGATCTCTGATTGGGGTCGTCACTGAGTCCCATATGGGGGGGGGGAGAGTAGGCCTCTATCTTGTTGGGTTTGGGTGGCGGTCTCTGGTGAGGAGGAACCAAGGTTCCCAGATATCTTCGTAACCGGGTTTTTTGATTTTATGCCTCACGGTGGCGGTAAGCCTTTCCATGATCATTACCTCGCTAATTCGCTTTTTAATCGTGTTCAGTGCCGGCACTGTTGTTTTCCTCCAGGAGGCCGCAATACAGCATCTCGCCGCGGTGAGAATGAAGGATATTAATTTCCTGGTGGGCCGGACTATGTGCGGCATAGGCGCGGCCAGCAGGTAGGTCAGTGGTTCAATAGGAATTTCTAGGCCTGTGACCTCTTTTATAAGAATTTGGACCTTGGCCCAGTATTTCACAATTTCTGGACAGGTCCACCAGATGTGGACCATGTCCCCTCTATTACCACAGCCTCTCCAACATTGGTCTGAAGCCAGAGGGTAGATCTGGTTTAATCGTGCTGGGGTAAGATACCAGCCGAACATGATCTTATAAATGTTCTCCTTAATTGTGGTGCATAGGGAAGTTTCTGAGGCTGCCTGCCAGATTTCCTCCCAAGTCTCTCTTTCTATATTAATGTTCAGGTCAGCTGACCATCTGAGCATGTAATCATGCTGTGTGGGGGTCGTTGTGTGCATAAGCACGTTATATATATCTGAAATTAGACCCTTCTGGTACAGTAGGTCTTGGCCTGACACAGGTTTTCCAGGTATTCTGGAAGAGGGCAGGTAGTTCGCACAAAGTTTCTAATTTGGAGGTATTTGAAAGTGTCCAATTCTTTGATTTTAAATTTGGTCCTCAGTTCTTGGTAGCTCAGAAGCTTCCCCAGGCTCAGTAGATCGACAATCGCCTCTATACCCCGTGTGTTAAAGTGGGCGAACAGTTTAGATCCACATCCCGGAGGGAATTTGGGGTTATTAACGAGTGGGGTGAGTTGGGAGCTATTAGAGGAGAAGTTATATTTATATTTATATTTACATCTTGACCAGATGTCCCACGTAAATCGTGAGGTCTGTAATTCAAGATTGTGTAAATGGCCATCCCCTCTGTCCAGGCTCCAGAGGCAGGCTTGCAGGGAAGGCATTTTGGCACATTGAGTCTCCATTTTAACCCAGCAACAGCGGGTCGGGTCTGAGTTCCACATTACCACCTGCTTAAGCTGTGCAGCTAGGTAGTATTTATAAAGATCAGGTACCCCCATCCCTCCTCTGGATCTAGTGGTCATCAGGACCGATCTGGCGACTCTGGGTCTCTTACCCTGCCAAATGGAGTGGAGTAATCTATTCTGTATATATTTGAGATCAGCGGCCGGAACCTGGATCGGGAGTGTCTGAAAAAGGTACAACATTCGTGGGAGTATATTCATCTTGGTAGAGATCATCCTCCCGATCCATGAGATCTGATAACCTTCCCACCGATCTAGATCTTTTTTGATCTGGTCCCACAGTGTCGGGTAGTTATCCCGGTATAGGTCCCGATAGTGCCTTGATACATTAATTCCCAGATATTTAATGCATGAAGGGCACCATCGATAGGAGAAATTTAGTTTAAGGAGCTTAACTACGGGGTCAGGGAGGTTAAGATTGAGGGCCTCCGATTTGTCGCTGTTTATTTTATAACCTGATACCTTCCCAAATTCCGTCAGTTCCCTCTGGAGGTTGGGGAGGGAAGTGAGGGGCCTGGTCAAGGTCAGGATGATGTCATCAGCGAATAGGGAGATTTTGTAGTGTTGGTTGGCAATGGGAATACCTTGGATGAGCAAATGTTTTTTAATAAGCGACTAGATATTGGTATCTTGGCTCCTGTGTAATTCCTACTCACAATGTAGGAGTATTTTTAGGGCATGTCACTAACGTGGCAGTCTTTTCTCTGGAGTATCAGGAAGTAGGTACCGCAGTAAAAAAAAACGTCTAACAATATATACATTCTGGGAACCTTAAAATGTAACAACACACACAGCACCGCACAAAGCCACGAGCATTGTATTGATTTCTAGCTGACAGGTCTGATTTTGATATTTCGCTTGTGAGAACGGCAAGGGGGGGGGGGGGGGAAATCCCCGATATGGTGAATTAATTTGTTCTTGGTAGAAGATTCTTATTTCGCCCTCTGGCCAAAACCAATATTTTCCTTAGCAAACTGGAGCTCTGTGGCCAGGTCGCAGTAAAGTAATGAGGCCTGGGTCAGGAACGTGACATAGTTAAATCAGGGGTCACACAGGCTGAAGAGCAGGTGTTGTCAGGAGGAAGAAGGCAGCCATCTTTTTTTTGGTGGTTTAATTAATGATGCTAAGGTTGGAGAAGTTTCGGTGCCCAGCGTATGCTCAATAGATTTTCACATTTATGGGGTTTAAATGGGGCATTAGCACAACTCAAAAGACACAAAGGACCATCTTTACAAATATATCGTCTGGGGCTTGGTGATCCCTTACAGCCCAGTGACTTGAACAGGTTGTAAGGCGTCTTTCGAGCACGAGAAGCCGCATTGCGACAAAAGACTGCTAAGTAAATGTGGCCCCAAATCCTAAATCGTGTAGAGAGAATAAAACAGGAACTGGTATTCCCAAATTCCCCAACACAAGGACCAGGGGACACGCGCTAAAGTTATCATCGGCCATTTATTTAACAAATAAAAGGAATCGCTTAGCTCAAGCGGCCTCTGGAACCCACAACCACAGCAGGCTGTGACCGCACATTTTATTCATAGCTTTAAGATAAGACTCGGAGGGATTCTGCTACCAGCAGGGGGGCATATCTGGTGGCAGGAAGTGTGTGATGCTCTATGCCAGGGGGGGGTCAAGTCCAGTCCTCCTTCCTCCCCCAACAGGTCAGGTTTTCAGGATATCCCTGCTTCAGCACAGGTGGCTCAGAGGTTCAGTCGAAGACTGAGCCTCTGATTGAGCCACCTGTGCTGAAGCAGGGATATCCTGAAAACCTGACCTTTTGGGGGGGGGTCTTGAGGACTGGAGTTGACCACCCTTGCTCAATGCTGCGCTAACCCTGAAGCTTTCAGTACCCACGCCGGATACCGGGCTTTATGGACCATTTGTTCTGACTCCGTATTGGCAGTTCTTGTGTTCTTTTTACTAGGACTTTAATGGTACAACAGAAATGCCACTGGATACACAATACATATGGCTTCACTAACGCGATCCCAAAACCAACGGAGGAAACAACGCTAACGAAATGTGAAAACTGCAGCGGAGTTACAGAACAATTCTAAGAAAACAGCTCCCAAGATGGCCCCAAAACGATCCGTTTACATGAAACAAACAACTTCAGGGCTTCCCATTTACAAGCGGTATAAATAACAGTTATCTGTACTGGGAAAAACATACTTCGTAGGACTGATTTTTAAATCCATGGTATGCGTTTAATATGTAGTTTCATGAATAAGTTATTATGGTCGTACAGTAGTGTTTGTTTTTAAACTCCAAATTTCTGGCTCTGAACTTGAAATATATATTTTTGCCCCTTCCCAGCAGAATACAAGTATAACATGCAGTGATTCCGGGGCAAAGAGACAGTGCGGGGCAAAGAGACAGTGCGGGGCAAAGAGACAGTGCGGGGCAAAGAGACAGTGCGGGGCAAAGAGACAGTGCGGGGCAAAGAGACAGAGCGGGGCAAAGAGACAGAGCGGGGCAAAGAGACAGTGCGGGGCAAAGAGACAGTGCGGGGCAAAGAGACAGTGCGGGGCAAAGAGACAGTGCGGGGCAAAGAGACAGTGCGGGGCAAAGAGACAGTGCGGGGCAAAGAGACAGAGCGGGGCAAAGAGACAGAGCGGGGCAAAGAGACAGTGCGGGGCAAAGAGACAGTGCGGGGCAAACTGGGCACCCGTTGCTGTTGAACAAAGTACCCAGCTAAATCTAATGCAAAATGTGAAGAAGAATGATATGTTTCAGGCCTATTGTTATCAAACAAAAAGGTCCTCAATGACAACCAGACACGGTCTAAAACATTTAGCCGCGACCAAACCTTCACTGACGCCTAAACAAATCACTGCTGGGCACGGCGCACACTCCAGGCACGGCGCACACTCCGGGCACGGCGCACACTCCGGGCACGGCGCACACTCCGGGCATGGCGCATCTCCAGGCACGGCGCAC
>NW_027455642.1:0-33267 GCF_040206685.1 Ascaphus truei
CTTGCTGCCTTCCCTGGATCCCTGCCTGTGACCTGACTATACCTTCGCTTGCTGCCTGCGATTCCTGCCTCTGGGATCCACTCCTGTCATAGATCTCCTCGACAATCACCCACAGAGAGAATAATTTAAACACAATACCACTGATTTGTGGCGTCCCTCAGTGATCTGTCATCTTCCCTGTTCTATTCAATATGTTAAAAGCCCTAGGGAGCATTATTCAACTAAAACAAATTCAGTTCCATCAGTATGCGAATAATATCCAGTTGCCTTAGATGGCATTGAAGTGTCTACAATTTAATGTCTCTAAATCTGAGCTGCACCTGATAGGCCCTAAAGCACAGATGCTATGAGTAATGCCTTCAACAACCTAATGATTAATAACTCTACCATCCCAAGGAAAGACAAGGTGAGAAGCCTTGTAGCTATTATGCCAAAAAACCTAATTGATTAGCCTCATATTGCATCAATTGTGAAAAACTGTTAATTCCAAATCCATCGGCTGAGACAAATTAAAGAGTTTCTCTCAATAACCAATCTACAGATGGTAGCACAGGCCTTGATAATCTCCAGACTGGGTATAGCTAATTCTGTACTGATGGGTCTCCAAATATATAATATCAAAGACCTGCAGTTGGTGCAAAGCACCACTGCCCATCTTAAAGCAGATAAGGAAAGGAGAGACCACATATCGCAAGTATTAAAATATCTGCACTGGCTCCCGGTGGAGCGAAGGGTTCATTTTAAGATCTTGACCCTGACCTTTAAAGCTATCAATGGACTAGCCCCCCCCTTATCTTCAGGCCTGCCTAATCAGTAACACCCCAAATCGGGCCCTTAGATTTGCCATCGCCCCTCAACTTGAGCCTCGGTTTAAGGTCAATAAAGCTGCAGGGAGAACTTTTTCAAGAACCCAAGATTGTGGAATAAGTTCCATGCTGCTTTAAGAAATCAGGACACTTTACTTCCATTCAGAAAGAAATTAAAATCCTTTCTTTTTAAACCAAGCCTGGTTCCAGAATCTAATACCCTAAGGCCAGGTTTCCTGCTCCCATTCGTGTTTTCTGCCCTCTGTTGGTCTTCCTCGTCGTTCACCTATAAGTTTTCTTTCTGTAGGTCCTGGTCGTAGGTCTGGGATGGGTGTCCTCCCTAATTTCCTACATGTGCTCTAGTACTGAGTTTCATGGTGAGTAGTGACATTAGAAAAAATTGGAAAAAAAATACAAGATGCCAAATTTGAGTTTAATGTGAAGGCCCCTCTTTGTTCTAGCTTAGTACAAATGTGGGGTGCCAATAGGGCTGCAAACATGGAGGATGTGACCAAGCCATACCTGCTCAACAACACCTGACGTGTTCCTGAACTTCCGGTGGCAGCCTCTCCCCCTCACCACCTCCCTAATCAACAAATTGGCCTGCTACCCCCAACCCCCATTTGCTCATGAAATCGTCCCGTGGCAGCTGCCCCCTCCCTAACTCAAAATTTGTATTATGTTGTGCATTACCCATACCGCAATGAGAACCTGAAATAAGACTTGCAAGGCTTTACAGGTTACTTTCTCATTCCTGTAATCAATGCTTTCTGGAAATACCATCTCCTGACTGAGTAACTACTTCAATAACAGTGTAAAATATTGAGGTTAAATAACATATAAGTTGAGTCACAACACATGGATTTTAGTGTAGTATGCTCTGATCTTAGTGAGGTTTTCTTATATCCACTAAAATCCCCAGAGTTTCTCTGGATCTTGGCGACCCCTTGTTTTTGGCCATATGCTGATTTCTCATTCCCTCTCCGGCAAATACAAAAGGTCAGCTCTTGAGACATTTTTACCCAATTCATGATGATAGAGATGAGATGAACCGCAGACCATGCTATCTGGTAATCATGTTGCTATGTTTTTTGTCTTGAATGTTTATCTGCAAGTTTGGTTGCTGTTTTTAATCAACAAATTTCCATATTGGATACTATTTTGGGCAACATCTGCTCAGAATAGAGGGTGAATGTGAAGAAAAAGAATATGTAATGTGTGGACAGACAAAAGGTTCTTTTTGTAAGGGAATACCACACTAGTCATGATTGGTAAATTTGTTTTTCCCACATAACAATTGCACATTCTACTTTAGCAGTGTATGTGCTTTCAAAAATAATTCCATATTAAAAACAGCTGCGGTGTTGGCTACTGTGAAATGTCAGATCATGTAGCTTCCTCTTTTTGACATACTAAATTAGAAGCTCGAAGAGCTTTTTAAAAAGAAACTAAAACAATTTGGTATGATTTCCTTGAAAATCATTTGCAAGGTTAGTCCCTGGGGAATTTTTATTTCTGTATTTATTTTCTCGATTTCTTTTTACCTTCGCTTCTGTGAGTCCTACAGACGAATCAGGTTTCATGAATAATAAAATAGACGTTGTTTCAATGAGAGTCGCTGACTGAGTTCAAACAGTCAGGTGTTTCTACTCCTAATAGAGACAATCCACATTGTTCACAAAAATCTGCTGTTTACTAGAAGGTTACTAGATATCACTTAGTGTATGTCTCCAAATATATCCGATAACTGTGAATGCTTTGCACAAATCCCACAGATTTACTGTGGAATAAGTATTTCAAACATAAACTGTAAAAAAACACATTCCTCTACACATTTTAAGATAGGAAATCCCATTGTGTGCCATGTTGCTATTATTATTATGTATTATTATTATTATTATTATTTATTAAATATTTTTAAATCTTACTTTTAAAATATTTAGTTTTAAAACAAAATTTTTGACTCAAACTGTGTGCTTATTTGCATGTCATTTTCCACAATCCCTGGCTGCAGAGGAAGCACTGTATGCTAGGAGATAATGGTGAAAAGCTCCCTCTTCCAGCTTCCCCATCCGGCCGGGCAGAAATATGGATTTCGGCACCGACAGAAGGAGAGAGTGGAGAGAGCGCGGGGCCCCCAAACCGGCTGAGAGGTGTGTGCGTTCATTTGTGAGATGGGTCTTACCTTTTCTGGAGCAGGCTGCCTCCTGTAGCGTCTCGTTGCCATGGCAACGTGCCATCACATGACGCCGTGACACTTACCGGAGGAAGATAGTTCATCATGGTAATTCCATTTAACTTTTTACAGGGGACCCCACTGCAGGCGTGCTTCCTCGGGCTCCACAAGGTGTACGGCCGGACAAGTGGTATTTTTATGACTCAAACAAAAATGTAAACCAGACTGTCTGGCCACATATAAGGATATTGGGAATAGCCTAACATATGTATCCAACCTAAAGCTTCGCAAAGAAACCAGTGGCTAATTTATACTTTGTTTCTGACTAATTCAGCGAGCCCTACATGAAAGTAGCATCACGTTCGGTTAATACAACCCTTTGAGTCAGGATCCTCTTGGAATGAATTTCACACAAGCTGTGATTTTTATGGTGCTTAGTATAACCTCTAAGCTGTTTGCAGTGCACCACAAGCAAAACAGTATATTTTTGTAAATGCTCATCAATTAATTACCATATATGTGGACGTTTTGTCAAACTGCTATTTTCTAAATGTGTTACCCGTTTGTTAATCAGCTGTCAATAATCTCTATCAAAAACTCAAATGCTTTTTCTGCACTATTCTGTTTTAATCATTGTTCCTGCGCTAAAGAAATAAAAATGTCTACTTGGCTTTACCATTAGAGAGATTGAGAGAGACACAGATAAAAAGAGAGCGCTCATGGGTACGGAAACAGCTTATGAAAATACAGTATAAATATGAAATATAAAGCATGCTTCTCAATGGTGCAATCCTCAGCCTGATTTTGTTCTGTGGAAGGAAATAGAATGTGCATGTATCATATATAAAAGCAATCTCTCTTTACATACCAGGCTCTGTGAGGAATTTTGATAGTGAACTTGCTTACAACTGTTATAGAGATTTATGGACAGGGAAAACTTATATAGTTAAAGTATTCATCATGGTCTGAGTCTGCAATGCTCACTCATAAAGCTACAGTACTTATGCAAAACTATAGTACTATGACAGACATATACATAGCATGGCATGCATGGTCTTCATGGGAATCTGAAAATGGTATATACTGTATATATTAGGGCACTAATGGGTCAACTTTCTAATGCAGGGATAGCATCTCCCAGTTAGGGACCTGTTCAGTATTAGCTAGACAGAGTGGCTTAAGTAGTTTATAAACAGTAGTGTTAGGTATTGCTTGTTAGGAATGACAGGAGTCCTACCCTTAGGGTGCAGTGCCACCGTAAGAGATTATTGCTCCTCTGGGACCAATGTCTCTCTTGGACACAGGAAGAACAGGACAAACATAGAAAGTCTGAGAGAAGGAGACCTGATAGGTCCCTATCATCGCACCTACAGTAAGGAAAGATACCCTGGTTCAACGAAAAAAGGTCAATCTTCTTCCATCCCTGCGTAGCCACTCTTAAAATAAGATGGTGTCAGTTGGTGTCAGTAAGAACTGGGAACCCTGCTGTCAGATGAAGTTACTGTTTTCTGCTAATCTTCTAAAAAATAATGTTTGCTTTCATACAAAAGCCCTTGAAGCCCTCATTGTCTGAGATCTTCTCCTTATGTTGCCTGGCCTGATCCCTCAGTCGCAGTGGTAGAAGTGACAACAGTACATTGTACCGGCTAGGCTATATATATTTTAAGCTCATTTAAAATAGATTGATTATTTGATTGCTCTTTCTTGTCTAACCAATTCCATGTGCATGTCAGTGCATTTTAGAATTGAACTCCAAGTTGTGATATAAAGAGGATCCGTCGATCAACTAACCTCAGTAAAGAGGTATTTGCTCATGTTTCCTATTAATCTAGGTCTTCTAATTTCAGAGCATGACCTCTTACTTTAAAGAATGTTTGGTGGAAAATGCTTCCCTTTTGTAAAAAATGGTGCATCCATTACAAGGAGTAAAGGTTAGGTAATCACCAAGCTGTGAGAGAAAGGAAGCCCTGGAGCCATTAGCACAAGGGCGGCATGACTGCTAGTCTAAATGACCTGTAGTCAGGCCAACATGGATTATGTTTAAGGGGAAATAAATTGCAGGTCAGATATGGCTGCAGAAGTGGAAAGCATGGGGTTAAATGAAGATAAGGCTGTGGAGAGGGGTGGAATACAAAGAGGAAATTAGATGTGAGGATTGGGAAGTGAAATACACAATTTTAGTGTTCCTAGATTTGAGCAGGTAGTAACATAACACTCTCATGCATACAGCAGTATGTATGTATACAGTATGTGCATGTCTATATATATATGCTTTGTTTGAATTTCATAGATTGTGTGCAATTAAATGCAATGAAATGAATGAATTTTAATGTGTAATGTACTGTGCTATGGGGGCTACTGTGTCAATTTCAGGTGTTTAAAAGCCAGAACACTAAAATGCAATTTTCTGCACTCGCGTCTTAAGGCGGTACGGTTGGAAGAAATCCCACGCCATGACATTGGTATTCCAAGGTATACACTGTATTCTACAGCCACAGGGTTATACACTGGCGGCCGCTTTTATTCTTTTGCGGCCTTTTCATCCCGCGATTTTAAAAATCGCGTGCAAATCGGGGCAAATCGCGGGATGATGCGGCCCGTTCACGGCCGTTTCTCGGCCGTTTTGTGCGCCTGCGGGCATTGCCATTGTTTAGCGCTAAACACTTTCTTTGTCTAGCGCTATTAGCGCTATCAGCTGTTATCAGCTGTTCCCGGGCCGCTTTCGGGCCGCGCGGAGAAGGCCCGTGAACATCAGAAAACATGCGCGAAAATTTTCGGGTATGTTGTAGGATAAACTTGGTCGCAGCAGTATGCTGGATATAAGTATGGCCAGATAGCTGAACTCATCCCTCTTTAAAAGCACAACAAGTCCTTTAGTATTTTCTTAACTTTATTGAAGGAATCACAGAAATGAAAGGAACTTGCAGATGTAGTAGTGTGGGTAGAGAGTGCTTCTCTGAGTGGAGGTGCTTGTAGTAAAGAGAAGAAGGTCAAAACTAATAGCTTTGCCAAGGGTAGGAAGATAAGGGTACTCACTTAGCCTGCATGGGATGAAAAGGAAGTATGTCATAATTGTCACTCAGGAATAGCCTGAGGACCAAACTAACTTATCAGCAGACAGGGGAGGTGGGCAGACCCATTCTTAGCTAAGAAAATTGAGAGGTTGCTATAGCAACCAACACTGGCTAAATATAGAGTAACTAAATGTAACAGTTTCCACATACACTGGGAGTTACAGATGCAGGGAAAGCATACAACTAAAAATTTAGAGAACTGGCAGTCAGAGCAGCAATGGGGGAACAGCAAAATACAGTATGTAATCCTGTTCTAGGACACTCCCCGTCTGGTATCTGGAGTTACCACTATAACTGAGTTATGTTGAACATATGTAAATACACTGGCGACACACTTTATTCGAGCTCGGCTAGTCCCACGAATTCGGGTATACCCGGGTGTATTGAGGTTTGTGACTGTTTTCTGCCCGAGTGCATTGAGGTATTTTCCAGGCAGGGATTGAAGCATTTTATTCCCGCTGGCTGCAATACTGCACAGTATATATATATATACTGCATTACAATTCATGAATTTATGCCATCTGGTAGACACGCGAAGCATTGCAGCCTATTAAATCCTAATCATTATCATTTAACAGATCAGCCGCCCGTCAGCCAGGCATGAACCCAGGCTGGGAAGGCAAACGCAACGGGGCTTGTCAGAGGTGAGGAGCGGCGCATTCCAGGTATCTGCCAGGTACATACTGGGTATTTGCTCGAATAAAGTGTGTCGGTGCAGTACATAACAACAATGCTTAACATTGCAAAAAGTCCATGTCCACATAACGATGTGATACCGGCAGGTACCACTGGCTCCAAGGTCCCCTTTGGCAAGGATGCCAGGTGGGTGCACTGTTTCTTTTTGGACGTGTGAGAGAACAGTCTCTTTGCCCCTATAGTTTTGCCGACAGTGTGCAACCTTTTGCAGATTCGCCAGCCGTGGCAGCCGGCTACTTTGCCATCAAGCATTTGGCGGAAAGAGATGGCTGTGTCTAAGATGCGCCATTGCTCGCAGGGGGGCTGTCCACCTTGAGAGGCGATGGAATCGGTGTGATCCAAACATGTTTCTGGGTAGTATGTTTGTGAGTAGAACGGATGCATGAGGTCTTATCTCTGTGTCATTTCGGGATCTATGAGTTCAAAGTCGTCGGCTGGGGTTGACAGTGTTACAGCGGTTGTGTGAGAAATGTAGATCCTGTAAGCCACGACGTGCTCTGTAGATGCGCCGTGGACACTGATCTAGTAGCATGGTCTGCAGAATTTTGGTCTGTGGGCACGTGGTGCCATTGTTCTGGTTTGTTTGACTTCCTGATCCTTTCTACTCCTTCTCGGGCCATCCTTCTGAGGAAGGTCCCGTTTGTGGATCCGAAATGTTGGTGATTTGTGTCTTACTTTTCCACAATATATTTTCTACAAATAAAAACTTGAGTGCTGTCTGCTGATTCCCGTGTGAACGGTATCGTATGTTTATCTACTTATTATTGGACATGCACCTATCCTATTGTGATACATTGGAGTGCCAGCTGTTCATTTCTTTCCTTCTTTCTCTCTCTCTCTCTCTCTCTCTCTCTCTCTCTCTCTCTCTCTCTCACTCTCTCTCTCTCTCTCTCCATATATGTGGGGGGGGGGCTAGTTTGTATGAAATAATAACCCCCACATGTATGTGTGGACAGTAAGAAGGGGACACACCACAGCAGGATATGTATAACAGTATATGGGTAAACGAAACAGGCATAAACACAGATTTGCAATACTCATGTGACCCTTATAATTAGGGCCACAGCATATCATACACAGTATACTTGTTAACCTTTCTTTTGTATCTAGTGCTGTGACTATAAGTATATGGTACAGTCACTTTAACTGAGTTCAATATCCTGCTGATCAGGCAGGGTTATTTGACATGAATATCCCGTTGGAGCTCTTTGTCAGAATTTGCAGTTGCAGGCCTGTGCTTCACAAAGATAAGTTTAAAAGGTACCCTTTCCATTCACATGCAGGCGAATTCCCTCCTTCAGTCATCTGTCTTCTGAGCTTTTCCTCTGGACTGGCAGTTCCTCACTGTGGTGCTTCACTGTGCTACAGCTCACCACTAAATCCACTCTCCAGCTCCCTTTCAGGCATCTGTACATCCCTCTTGGTAGAAGGTTCAACAAGCTGCCTCACAGTCCAAGATCCATGAAGGTCTGCCTCACAAGATGGATGCCCCCAGCACTTCAGGCTCACTCCCCCTCATAGTCCCTCCTCCTTCACCAGTCTTCTCACTGGCTTAACGTAGACACATGTCCTTCGAAGTGAACCTGCTATGGACAGTGTCCTATTGTTGCTTAGCAGACACAGGGGTTAAATCCTTCCCCTCCTAAAGTGTTGATGTCCACATCAACCAGGATAAGCCAAAACACATTTATCTAATCTAACAATTACCTCCTCTCTAGTTACATAACATCATAGGTACAATAGACCCGACACTCAAACAGTTTTGACAGATCGCATCCCTGTTACACCTGTGTTCTAAAGTCCCCAACATTTTCTATTTCCAGTCCTCAGAACTACCCATGTAGCAGTACTAACCATAGGGATGTCAGTCAAAACTCCTGGCGAATCATAGGTCAGTCTCATGGTGGGTCTAATCTCCCTCTTAGGATTTGAGGCTAATGCCACAGGGAATTAATTCTACTGCCATTTGCACCTCAGGGGACCCATACGGTACCGGTGACTCAGATATTGTCGGCTCTGCACTAGAGGAAGAATCACAGTTATCTATCACTGATTTTCCGTTAGCGTCACTATCTGATTCATCAGGACCCATGGGGTTGAATTCCTTGGCTCCAGGGTCCAATTCAAGGATAACATATTTTTCTTGGACCTGAGGCCCTACTGGCTGCATTGGGGGACCCGGTTTAAGGAAAGGCAGTTCTTCCCTATCCAAAATAGTTGCTAAGTGCCCTAACATTCTCTCCCCAGATACCACTCATCTGGGCCGGACTCCTCATCACTCTCCTGCCTACCCTGGCAAAACAAATAAGTACCTGAACCCTGTCCTCTGTTCAATCCATCAGTTCTCCTGGGCCTATTGAGTTCTCGTGGAATGTTTTCTCTCTCTCTCTCTCAGGGCAATGTACTTACTGACCTATTGGCAGAAGGTGGTTTCTACGTAGTTTTTTTGTGGGCCCACTTCCCTTTCCGAGCCTCACTCGTAGACTGGGAGTCCTTCTATCTTCTCTACTACCACAGTGTACATCTGCATCAACCTAAATGTGGATGCCTGATGGGTTCCTCAAGAGCTGCTCCCCTCGGCACAGAACAAGCATGCAAAGGGTTAACATGTGTTTGTACTATGTGGAAAATCAACCCCACCCACTTGAATGTTAATGAGCCAAGAGGACAAAGGAGGACAAAGAATTGAATTTACAGGTGCATTAAATCTTAACCTTTTCAGTGTACATCTTTTTCGCCCCAAAGGCGGAAAGCCTTTGGCGCAGCCAAAGGGCAGCCAAAGGGTGTGAGCCGTTTGCTGCAGTTCACTGATGTTTGGTGATGTTAAAGCTTCTCTATTTCAATCTGAAACTCACCAGCCCTTAATCCCCTGTACCCAATTTTCCAACTCTATCTGTCCATGAAATGTCTTTGAATTGACTGTATACCTCTGGTCTTTTTATGTAACATATATTGTTATAACTCTGTGCCCAGGCCATACTTGAAAACGAAAGGTAACTCTCAATGTATTACTTCCTGGTAAAACATTTTTATAAATAAACGTAAGGCTTGGGTTTCCAGAGATTTGCTATTATGTGTTATCATTGTATCCCCAGATTCCGGATAAGGACTCTGTCCTGTAGTTCTTGACGTGTACTCTTTTTTTCATAACGGCTCTTGTTTCCATGATTATTTGTATCAGTGGCAGTAGTGACCAGCCTGTATGGTTCTTGTAACTGATCCCTGAGTTTCTGTACCTATAGCATAATTGTGGTTGGGAATGTACCATCTGCTGCCACTCCAAAATACAGGTCAATGGGTAATCAGGCTTCCCACCCAAACATTAGATAGTAGGGCGAGTACCCAGTGGATTTGTTTTTGGAACAGTTATACGCATGAACTAGGTGGTGCACATTCTGACTCCATCTTTACTTCTCATGATTATTTAAAGTACCCATAATGTTTTATAGAGTACTATTGAATCTTTCTGGTTGTGGCTCTCCCTGTGGGTGGTAAGGTGTGGTTCAGGACTTCTTTATCCCACAGATGCACAGTAACTCCTTGATAAGTCGGCTCTCGAAGGCCCTCCCTTGGTCGGAGTGTATCCTGGCTGGCAAGCCATAATGGATCTAATATTTGTCCCCTAACACTTTGTGGCTCGTTAGTCCTTTGTTGGTAATGCTTGCACACACCGAGTGAAGTGATCTGTGATCACTAAGAAATTACAGGTGTTCCTTCTATCTGGCTCTAATGACAAGGATCCATACAGACTAAGTCCAGTGCCCCACTACTGGTGATATTAATCAATGGTGCAGCCTGGGTTGGCAGAGTCTTTCTGGGCACACACTTTCCACAGTTCCTACAATATTCCTCAACACAAGTTAGTCACAAGCTTCTCCTTGCATGGGGCCTGGCATGCTCCTTCACCAGGTCCATTTGTCATTTCCCTTCTTCTTGAAGACATCCCACTCCTTTGGCACCCTGCTGCAAGCAGCCCGATGACCATGCTCCCAATATTGGAAACAACCCATACAGTACCTCGATTTCTTGAAAAACAGTTCCAGACATAGGTCCGGGGCGCATCCCTAAGAGTACAGGTAAAAACTTTCACTTTGAGTGTTGCAGACGTCATAAATGTGTTAATTTGCGCCTTTAGCTCCTGAATTTGTTGCCTAAGCTCTGCGTTACTAGCAGGTTTCTCCTCACAGCCTCCTGCACTTGGGACAGCTACACTGGCTCGGGTGGTTGTAGTCCTAAGTGCAGCTCGGACCTCTTTCTTGTCCTCTTCTGCACGCACTTCTCGTATAAGCTGCGCAAACGTGGGAGGGTCCTGTTTCTTTCTCTAATCCATAGTCGTATAATGTTCCAGTCTCTCCTTGTCGGCCTGACCAGCTTCAATTCTCCTTCTTAATAACACGCAGTATAGTAGTTTCTCTATTTTATGTAGGTAGTCAAATAACTTTTCCCCATCCTGTTGTAGCACTCTCTGTGGCCCCGTAATCACTTTCCAGTACATCCAGATAATTAGTTACAGTTGCCTCTTAGCATCGCGAGCATAATGACTTTATGGTGTCTAACGCTGGGCCTCTCAGACTATCAGTAAGCCTTATTCATTTCTCCCCATCAGATCACGCATCATTTGAGTAGCAGTGTCCATCGAATTTTCAAAATCGTCCACCCCTATAGGGTTAGGCTTTACCTCGGAGAATGTCCTTAATCTTTTATAGGGGCTTGTGACAGAGTGAAGTCAACTCCTATCAGTTATGCCTGGGAGACATATGTCTGAGTGCTTCATCCAGCACTCATAAGGGTTAACTCAGGTGGAAGTTAGGTAATCAGGATGTACACTGGCGACACATTTAATTGCACTGCGGCCAGATCCGCAAGCCGGGAGATTTCCCGGCTTGCTAGTGGCCGCCCCTCGGCGTGCCGCGCGTCATAGACCCGCGGTCACGCGTCTTCGGGAGCGTGCGCCCCCTGCACGCACGTCCAGGGGCTCCCCGAGGGAGCCCTGGTGTCCCGCGATCGCGGGACAGCGGCAGGGGGTTCCGGGGGACCCGGCGGACCCGGCAGCGGGAGGGAGAGCGCCCCGATCGGAGGGCGCTCTTCCGCTGCTTCGGCGCGCGCCCGTCACACTCGGGCGCGCGCCAGGCTACTGCTGCGGCACAGAACGGGCAAATGCTCGAATAAACTGTGCCGCAGCAGTAAGCTGACACCTGATAGCCAGCAAAGTAGAAAAGGATCTTGTTACTAGCAGTAGCTGGCTCTCTCAGACCAGAGCACATGGATATATGTGCTGCTAGCCAGACGGATACAGCACACTACTTACTGCAACCAAAGTAAGAATTGTTCCATTGTTTTTCTGACTGCTTAAAAGACACTTATGGTTTGGATATGGTTTAGCCAGCCATCCTGCTAGATAGGTTAAATGGTTAAAACATGATTAAAGATATTATAAGCTCTAATTTGGTTATATAAGAGCTTCATAAGGCTCTCTTTATGTATATAATATATGTTTGTTGCTGGTTTGTGCTACTTAGTTATAGGTAATTGTAATATATACATTAAGTTTTTTGTATACAAATGTTGTTTTTAATTATATTTGGTGTCTTATAGTATCTCGTTTATACATCTGCTTATCCATGATGATGTGGTGTATGTGAATACCGTTGATTATCAAGGGATTGGTGTCTCCTGGTGAATCATTATAGATTTATGTATCACCTGTGTTATCATTTGATTAATCAATTACAGTGGACCAATGGGCAGTAAGGTTTCACTATATATACATCATCATGTATAGTACCTGATACTCTTTGACAAAGTCCCAGGCAGGGACGAAACGCATCAGAGTTCGCTCTGTAGCACCTTTTTAGTGTATATGCACTTTAATAAACTACCTTTTTATTAATTCACTTTGCGTGTGGACTTCGATTCCCTTCAACCCTGACGGCAGCAGTGCACCGCCTACCAGTTCTATTTTTGCTTGATTCCCCCGGCTTGGAGCACGCTACACGTCACTTCCGGCACAGAGTATCCTGACGTCATCGGCTGATGGTGGACGCCGAACGCGGAGCGTGGACCAGAGACAGACTTCGTGTCAAGACAGTGAGTGCATTTGCTCCTTCATTTATCCCCCGTTATTACCTCCGCAGTGGGGTTCTTGGTCTGGTGTGGCGCCGGGAACTGAGAGGCAGTGGCGGAGGGTGGCGGCATACTTAGCCACTTTGTCCCTTCTCAGGGGACGCGGCGGTATTGTTGCCACGGTGCCTCCTTACCACTATACAGCCCCTACCCGTGTGAAGCCACTATCACTCGATCAAGTGGGGTGACTATATCATTCATTATATGTACTACATTGGGACTCTGAACGGAAGTTGGCTTCATTTATACATATACTATCAGTTTATTCTGGATGATTGTTATAACTGGCACACAATTTGGAGCATCAGTGTTTCCTGTGAAGTGATTCTGGGATTTTCTTAGCCTGCTAGATAGGCCTGCTGTGTTAGACAGTTTCTCCCACTGTGGAGCAGGATTTGCTTTGTTTAAAGGGACAGTGTACCCGCATGTTATGTTGCTGTGGAGAAATAAAGCCACTGAACGTTTTCATTTACCCTGAAACTACACGTGTGGACTGTTCCCTGACCTCGGCTACAGGCCGTCCTGCCATAGGGCTGTTCTCACTAATGGGTTTCATGACTCTGTCTTATACTTGCTCCACCACTTGAAAGAGGGCCTCGGAAGAGGGAGCAGAAATTTTGTTCAAGGGTTTTGGGGTGACTGCACTCATCTCATTCATAAGTTCGTTTAGAGTCTTCCCTTTCTTTAGTAATAATTAATTGACTCTATCTACCAGTCGTTAGGGAGCGGGTCATAAACTGCAACAGTGGGGCTATATCGAGTAATAATAGTCCACACTGTTGTGGCATCTACCGTGGGTACACTTGTGGGTACTGTCTGTGTGTCAGTAATTTCAGAGCATACACAAAATATAACAACATCTTTGGCATCATAATGTAACAATTTTTTCTTTTATCCGTGCTCTCCTCCACACTTACACCATATCAATCACCCCGTTCATAGCTACATCTTCCACAGTGTCAGGAATTCCTGTTACTAAAAATGCAATTTCACACTCTAATCCTGCCCTGGAGCACCAGTCAGTTAAAATGGTGGCACTCATGGTAATGGAAAAAGGCTTCGTGCACTACACAAAATGGCCATTGTTACGTTTTTTGGGTGGATATTGTCCGCAGAAAATTCTGTGCTTGTGTCCCCTTTCTGGTGAAAATCTCAGCAACGCCTCCAATGTAATCCTCTTTATTGGCTGTACCTCAGTATATAAGTTGGGGCCCCGAGTTCCTACGAGTGGACAGTAAGATTGTGGGACACCACAGCAGGATAAGAATAACAGTTTATGGGTAAATATAGATTTGCAATACTCATGTAATTATTATTAGGGCCACAGCATATATACATATATATATATATATATATATATATACACAAAGGCAGATGTCACTCGCAATAAAGGTAGAAAGCCGGTGCTTGTCCCATATAATATTGAATAAAATGTAGATTCCTTACCAGGCAGACCAGGAGTCCAAGACCACGCAGCAAGAACCGAGACAGCACTCAGATTGATATCAAATATAAATGTATTGAAAAAAAAGGCACATACAACCGACGTTTCCCCATTTGTTGCTGCAGTCATTTGCTACCTATCAATTGACAATTCCTCCCACATCTCACTGCCTCCTACATTTGCGCTATTGGACATTTTTTTGGTCACATTTCCCTCCTTTTTTATTTTCAAGAGTACTCTTGTTTTTTATTGTCATATATTGTGCTTATTGTGTATTTTGGCATAATTGTGTTTGTTTATATCTGTTCAGTCACCTAGCCTTCCTTGCTTATTTAATAAATGTTCCTGTTTTTTATTGCTATACAGGATTGCACCTTTTTTCTTTCTTCCATTTAATTAGGATAGGCATATCCTCATTAGGGCTGCATCCTGTTAGCTCATTTCACCTGGGTCAGTACATATATTAGTCACCCATTTACTCACTTATAATATTTCATTTGTGCTAGCCCTAGCGCTGATTTCTTTTTGATATGTATATATATATATATATATATATATATATATATATATATATATATATAGTTATACGTTACCGTTCCAAGGATTGGTAAACAAGAGACAGCACTCAATGTTGAAAATCAAAGTGTATTAGTGAAAGCAAAAATACATCCAGAAACCCAACGTTTCGGTCCTACAGAATGGGACCTTCCTCAGGGGGATACAAAGTAACGTTGGGTTTCTGGATGTATTTTTGCTTTCACTAATACACTTTGATTTTCAACATTGAGTGCTGTCTCTTGTTTACCAATCCTTGGAACGGTAACGTATAACTACATTCTCTATATGGGACGTGCACCTGTGGCTTACCAGCACCTATTGGAGTGCCAACTGCCTTATCTGACTATATATATATATATATATATATATATATATATATATATATATATATATATATATATATATATAGATATATATATATATATATATATATATATATATAGATATATATATATATATATATATATAGTCAGATAAGGCAGTTGGCACTCCAATAGGAGTATAATATAGATATATATATATATATATATACACAAAAGGAGTGCTTCTGAGCGTGGCCAAATGTATGCAACAAAAGACAAAAATACCCAATGCTACATCTAAAGTGACTAAATACATAGTTAAATACTTCAGTGTTAGTATTCATATGAGTAAGGGTAATTTAGGTTAACCCTTTGGTCAAAGCGTTTAAAGTCTGCAGCCACGTCATGGTATGACCATTATGCAGGTCATAACAGTACAGTAGCTGTGAAAATAATTCTCATTTACCTCTGGTCTCAATAGGGTGTAGTTTGAAGCTCGCTGTATGGCAAACATTATTTGAAACAACTCACCAATATCTTGGAAGATGTAAATATGTGATAGTTTAAACTGGAAAACAGAGTATACATAATAAAGTACTTAGCCTCTATTATATCTTGATCTAGTTACAATTGCAAAAAAGTTCTTCTGAAGTAATAGGCGCAATCCAGTGCAAAGAACAATGATTTGGGGTTTGGTTGTCCCTAGTTATGTATCAGTGGTGGATATATATTTTTTTTTTTTGGTGTAGGACCAATTAAAGGTATTTAATGGGCTCACTTGTGGTGGTAGGAGCATGCTGGAGGAATGCACTGAAGATGAGTTCAGCAGTCAAGAAAGGAGGCTCTTCCCAGCTTCCACTTGATGGAATGGTAGAGACACAGCTACTGCTAATGCTTATTGACATAGTGTGGTGGTGTCCTCTCATTGAGAGACTGGCAGTGCTACAGTCCAATGGGGAGTGGCACAGTATAATGGTGTCCTTTCATAGTGAGAGAGTCATTTCTACAGCCCTTGATTGGTTGTAGAGCTTAGTGCTATCTTCACATGGAGGTAGAGGCAATGCTCATACTCAATGGCGAACAGCAGGAGTGTAGTGGTGTCCCTTCATGGAATATTGGTTATAGAATTTGGATTCTATAGTGAGTATGATTGTGGCTGTTGTTTAAGTTTATTTGGAACTCTGCAAATACATGGTGCTGCCAAGGTCCTCTTAATTTATACAAGATGAAGTAGTATGGCCACAAGGTGAAGGGGAAATTTAGGATTACTCCAGTCAAAAAATGTAATAAACCACTTTTTTTCACTACATGGAATTAAACTTGTACTTTACATTTGAAGTTCAGGACACAGGGCATTTGTTGGGAAAGATAATAAGGCATCTGTTAGCTTTTCAAAACAGAGAATAACTATTATGTCAGAAATATAAGCTCTTAATACAGTAAAGTAAAACCTGCCAAGAAAAAGGTTACTGAAAAGGTGATAGAAAAACTAAAATCACTTACTGTAGATCCATAACAGTGTACCTAATTTCCTTGCCGAAAGTTGAAGATCATTAATTATTACCTGTCATTAACATTGAAAGAGATAGAATTCTACATAACAGCTATATAGCTTTTTTGTGAAAATAGAAATATTATTTTTTGTTATCATTATTACGCACTGATAATGTTCTTCTGGGATGCAGGCCAGTAAATCAGAAAATAGAGGTTTGTAATCACTGGTTATTGCTTCAGCCAAGGTGTATCAATGAATGCCAGAGAACAGCACATGTAGTTAAAATGACAATAAAGAACCTCAAGATTTGGTTATCATCAGCTTCTAAGTCAAGATACATTTATATAAATGCTGGCGGCAGGTCCCTTGCTTTTACAATTGTGGTAAGTCGAAGGGGGTCCAACAATTTACATTTTTTATGTCTTCTGGTGATTTTTAGGGTATTTTCTGGTGAAATGGCAATAATTGCATTTATGGATATGTACCCTTGTATCAGTGATTTTGCTGCTTATTTGTTAATTATTCACACATCACTATTCTCAGGGTAATCTCGTGACTGGTGGAAAAGAAGAAACCAGGGGTAGTTAAAATTATATAACTTTTAATCAACAATCAGTGCTGCTTGACTTTTTTTTTGTATACATTGTTTGAAATAGAGGGTCTCCATGTGCAGTCACATGTACAATTGCCATCAAGCCAATCAGGATGTTCTATGTTAAACCCTGCAAAATGCCCAGGATTACCATGCCCTGCTGCATCTGCTGCCATTTAAGAACACTATTCTGACAATACAGTATTTTTTCTATCAAGTGCATAAGTAAAGAAATTGAGTGAAGAATTAAGATACAGGGGGGTATGCACTAAACTCCGATAAGTGGCTTTAAGAGCGCAAAGTGCTTTTAGAACGTGATATTGTGCTCAGCGCGATTCACAGAGCAGTGATAACAGGGAGTTTGCGCTCTTAAATGGGCTTTTTTCAAGAATTTTTTCTAAGTCAAAAAAAGCTCATACGATCAGCTAAATGCGTTGATTTCTGCCAGTCTGTGTGATTTTCAAAGCTACGATAAGTGATCGTGCTTTAAAAACGCGCAAGAAAAAGCACGCCAGCCAAAGGCAGGCGCTAAAGGAGCAGGACTTAGAAACATTTAATTGTTTACCTTTTTGCATGCACACCATTCATACAGCAGGCCGACAAGTGTCTCCGGCTGACCCCGCGGGGGTCCTCGGGTGATCCCCACGGGTCCCCGCGGCTTTTTGGGCTCCGGCTACTGTGAAGTGGAGCGGTTTGAGATCTTGCGCCACCTGGTTCAACTACATTTTCTTTGGAGCATTTTGGTCCACTTTCCAGCCTATGGGTCGTGTGGTGTTGAGGCACTGGTATGGTAGTCTGGTGATGGCCATACGGCAGACGTGGCCAAACCCCCTAAGACTTTGTCGCTTAATTTACTGGTCAATTGTGGATTGGTTTTGACAGCCTAACCGTACATCTTCATTTTTCTATCGGTCTCATAGCGTAATATGGAGTATGTTACGTAGACATCTTAGTTGGAATCGTTCGAGTAGGTTCATATCGCTTTTGAGTAGTGTCCATGTTTCTGAGTGTGACGGTGAAGGGGTTAACCGGGCTCATGAATAAAGGTCAAGCCCACCTGGTTACCCCTAACCCATGTGTGGGGGGTCCTAGAGTGTCAGCTCTGGGACCCAGATGTTGAAAATGCATTGCTGAGACTGTGTGCCACTTTTGCGACATTAAAGATTTATTTGTCTTTTGCCTTTACTCGGGTGCTGGGATCGGGAGATTTCTAGGCTGTAAGTTTCAGGGTGGGTTTGTCAGAGAAAGTTGTTACATAATGTGTCAATGTATTGGGGTTCCAGAGTTATGGGATACCCCAAAAGTTGTATCCGGGAATTGAGTGAGATTCTCGGATACGGCCAAGCACATTACTCCACGAAACTCTGTCTCTGGAAACGTTCTTACGACTCACCGTCAGGATTCCTGCTGCAGCATCATCCAGACAATGTAAATGGGTATGAAGGGTTTAAACTATATCTGTAGCTATACACTGAGTTCCTAGTGTAACAGGGGTTCCCCAGTATAGCAGAGATACCCAGATACAGGCCCAGGTACCCTGAACCTAGTGTAGGGGTTCAGGGGGATTCTCCAACTAAGTGATAAAGCTGAGCATGTTTGCAGTGTGAAATAGTTGTAAAAGTTATTTTTCTAATGTGTGCCAAGAATGAGGCTAGTAATGGTAGGTGAATTAAACTCCATACCTGACACCAGAATAGGAACATACATCTTTTAGCACACAGAAGACAGGACAGAATATATTTTATTAAATGGTTATATTTTTAATAGGTATATATATTAGCCTGTACATGAACTGTGGGATTTTCAAGTCATGGATTCCGGAAAGCCCAGATGGCTACCAAGTCTGGTGTCTCTGTGTCTGTGCGGAGTCTGTACTTGAATGCCTCAGGAATGCCAAGGTGTTAGAACAGGAAGGGTACTGCAGTTCTGCCACATCTTGGGCTAACACAAGGCTATCCAGCTATCATTTGCCAAATCCCAGACTCTCTTGGAGCCTGGACAGCGGGTGGGCTCAGTATGCAAAGAGGCAGAGGTGCCAGGTTGGCGCATGCCCCTTTACAACCTGAGAAAAGGTCCCCTCCTGGCTTTACAATACTGGCAAATTGATGATTGGCTGGCAGGGAAATTCCCACACTCTGATAGTATGTAGAGGTTGGTGAATGAGAGCCTGAAAGCCTTAACAGGAGCGCAGATTCCAAGCGCCAAACGTTTTGAGAATGTAGCGGTCGCGTCTGGCATTGCATGCCGAAAACAGTTCCAGGACATTTGAACTTCGTTCCAGAAATGGATGTATTCGGTAGCCCCTGTTCCCAGTAAGTGTGTTAATCTTGTAAATTGTGTTACATTGTGTGTATATGTCTTTTTCTGAAATAAATTATAATTTATTTTACCTCTTTGTTTTGCTCAATCAATGATCCCGGTATACAAAGGAGTTAATCAACTTGGTCTCTTGTGACACTGAGCCATACAGTAAAATGGTGCGTATTGAGTCGTTAAAAATTCATATTTTTTGTTACATTTGTCACGCCCTTTTGGTTCAACAAGCATTTCTTTAAGGAGGCGAACGCTACAGTTGGGTACCGGAAAATATGTATTTAGTCTTTTTCATATTTATGGATAATCCTAGCTTCTTTGCATTGACTTGCATGTCATTCAAAGTTTCTTGTGCCTCTTGGGCTGTATCTGCTAAGATCCCCATGTCATCGGCGTATACAAGGTCCATGAGAAAAAACTCGCTTCCCACTTGTACGCCAGTCCTGTCTTTAAATGTTTTTTTGAGAATCCAATCCATGGTAATATTGAATAACATAGGCGATATTATGCCACCTTGTTTGACTCCCGTGGATATGAAGAATGGCGCGGATATGTTGCCCATGTGTCTGACTCTGCTTGTACCTCCTTCATAAAAAGCTCTTAGCACATTGAGAGTGGCATGTGGTACTGTATCAACCTAGAGGACGCACCATAGCAATGGGTGATCCACACTGTCAAAAGCGCATTAGAAGTCAACAAATACCATAAAGGTATCTTTTTTGCAACGGAGTCGTATTTCTGCTAGTTGTCGGAGTGTGAAAATTTTGTCCGTACACCCTCTTCCTGGTCTAAACCCAGCCTATTCTCCCCTACAGTTCAATTCTCTGCTTTTAAGTAGTCTGGTCCGGATAATAGAAGTCAAAAGCTTTGCAGATGTTGATAGCAAGCTTATGCCTCTATAATTTTTGCAATTAGCTGGGTCACCTTTTTATGTATCAGCACGATTATTGTGTCTTTGAAATCTTGTGGCACATCAGTTTTGCTCCAAAAGATGTTATATAGGCCTTTTAATTGATTCACGATGACTTCTCCACCCGCTTTTAGAGCTTCTGCGGGGATGGCATCAATGCCGGATGCTTGCCTATTTTTTAGATGTGTGATTGCTGTTCGAATTTCTTCTTCATTGGGGTGGTGGTCGGTTATATCACTTGGAAACTCTAAGTCGACATTTTCTATCAGCTTTTGGTCTTGATTTGCAGGGTGAGGGCAGTTGAGCAGCAGGTTAAAATGTTCCTTCTACCTTTCTAGTTTGTCTTCAAGCGATTTTATTTGGGCACCATTTTGATCCTTAAGGCTTGAAGTTGTTGCCCTGAAATTTTCGCTACAGCTTCGTAGGGTACTAAAAAGGAGGCACACGTCATGCTTCCTGCTGGCCGATTCCATTTTTGGGCCTTTGAAAAAAAATGGAATCGGACCACTCGAGTGTCCCCAGACACCCGTGGGAACCCCCCGGGGTGCCCTGTGGGGCCTGCAGACACTCGTGGGGACAACCCGGGGACCCCCGCTGGCCTGTGGTATTAATCCTGTGTGTAAAAAAATAAATAATGGTTTTATGTGGGGTCACAGGGAGTGGGTTGTGTATTGGTGGCTATTACATATTTTAATTTAACTTGAATTACTAGTGTATTGTTGCATGGGGTCTTTGGAGCAGAACATTGTTGATTCAACGCTGTTCTGCTCCAGAGACCCCCTGCTCATCTACACTAGTAATAACATTTAAATTTAAATATTTTTATTTCGGGTGAGATTTGCGCAGATATAGAGGTGGCAATCTCTCTGCAGCAAATCAACTCGCTGGGTGAGCCCTTTTCAGAGGGCCGATCATCTCATCGCCGACAACTCGCCATGTTTGCAACTGTACTATCACTGGTATTTGGGGCTTTCTGCATACCGTGATAGCAAAGCTGTTAAAAATGGAGATTTAAAAACCCTGGAGATTTTTTTCTATCGGCACTAACTGGATGAGGCCCTATATTGGGGACCAATGCTGAAGTGGTGTGGGCAGTGATCTGGGTGTATCTTCACGAGGCGGGTAAACTACCCCTATCCTCTCTAAGGATCCATCCGGTACTCAAAGAAGAGTGCTATAGGGTCGCGGCACAAGAGGAGTATGATGAAATCTTCAATCATGAGGGGGGGTTGATCGAGATTCCACCAGGGGGAGTGAGGCACATGGCCACAGTAATAAGCTATCTAGGACGTGACGCAGCCGATTGGCGCACTTCTCTCTAGAGACCACACCCACGGAAGACATCAAGAGAGGGTACAAGATGGTCCCAGAGATAAGGGAGTGGAGATCCTCCATTCCAAAGAAAATTACGATGACCATCTGTTGCAGGGTACATGAACCACACTATATTATAGAATTAAAAAGGGGGTAATATATCTGCGTACATAAAAAAGGTTGGTAAAAGGCATGTAGTGTGTATCACACTGTTTACCACTCGGCTGTTAGCTGTAGATTCAGGTGCTTGCTTCCCTCTGCTGCTGCAGCTCAGTTGATTCTGGGGCAGGACGTCAGTCTTTTCACTCCCAAGGGGATTTCCCTTCATGCAGCCAGGTTCAGCAGCTGGTACTGGGGCTCGGTGAAATCGCTCCTGCTTCCTAGCCGATATGAAGCTGCTCCTGTACCTTGGCAGGTGTATCCTCTGCAGAGAGGTTAAAACGCAGTTTGCTGCTGTCTTCACAGCAGTGGTGGATTCAATAGGGAAGTTTGAACAAACTTTGCTATTGAATCCACCACTGTTGTGAAGACAGCAGCAAGCTGCGTTTTAACCTCTCTGCAGAGGATACACCTGCCAAGGTACAGGAGCAGCTTCATATCGGCTAGGAAGCAGGAGCGATTTCACCGAGCCCCAGTACCAGCTGCTGAACCTGGCTGCATGAAGGGAAATCCCCTTGGGAGTGAAAAGACTGACGTCCTGCCCCAGAATCAACTGAGCTGCAGCAGCAGAGGGAAGCAAGCACCTGAATCTACAGCTAACAGCCGAGTGGTAAACAGTGTGATACACACTACATGCCTTTTACCAACCTTTTTTATGTACGCAGATATATTACCCCCTTTTTAATTCTATAATATATTGTTGAATTTGCTTCACTATTTGGCGTTGTGCGCTGTTTTCTTTTGTTTCCCTTCTCTTAGTGTGTGTGGGGTGCTGAGCCACCCCTGCGTTTACAGCTGCAGACGCCATTATCCCCAACACGGTTATGTGGCACTTATTATTTAATGTTTAACTATCTCACTGTGGGAGTTGTGGTTTAATTTTTTATACATTTTTTATCACTAAATTGATGGTATAGTCACTGCACTGTATATATTTATACATTCAAACTTTATAGGTAGTTAGGTAGTAGCGCACAGTTTTGTTTTTTGTGTTTACTGTACATGAACCACACGCAGGATTTCTGGATAAGGCTTATTTATTGAGCCTTAAAAATACAGCACACAAAAATAAAACAGCTTCTTTTCAGCATACAAAAACAAAAGCTTCTTTTCAGCATACAAAAACCCATACAGTTCATCAAACATGCATTTTGAAGACAGACCTCATAGCAGTAATCTACTTCAGCGTTTCAGTCCTATCTCTTGACCAGCAAGCCTGCATGTGTGTGCAGCCTGGGGGTTTTAAAAAACCTTGATGAGGCAGCTGGGATCAGAATAATCAACTCAGCTGAAAATTAACCTGTTCACTGCTGCACTACAGATAAGTCTGCCAGGCATAAGGCTGGTGACGTTTATTCACCCTGTCACACCATCCAAAACATCTCACCTCACACTGTACCATTTGACGTCGGTCTGAGACAGGGTTATATATAGCATGTTACAACCGTAGAAACTATGGCGCATGTAAACATCGCTACTGTGCGAGACGAGCCTGCCGGGTTGCAGTTTGATTTTGGGGAATTGACCCTGTCAGCAGACTGGAAGAGACGGCTAAGTGCCAAGCTGGAGGAACGCCAGGAGGTGTTCACCATTAGGGAGATGGATGTGGGCTGCAGAAAGAACGTCCAGCACACGATCTGGCTGAATGATACCACACCATTCCAGGAGCGTTCCAGACATATCTCTCCCAGAGATGTGGACAACGTGACGAACGTCCAGAAGGAGATGGAGACAGCGGGCATAGTGATCGAATCCCGTAGCCACTACTCCTCTCCGAATGTGGAGGTACGCAAGAAAAATGGGTCCATCTGCCTGTGCGTAAACTGCCTGTAAGTGATCTGGGAATGCCTCGCTCCAAGAGGCTGTTCCCCTTACCCGCTGCCTCTCCACTCTGCCAACCCTCCTCCGGCAGTGTGGACTCCTCTCCCGCCGGACAGACCCTTGTGCCCGTTGCCAAGCGCACGCACTGGCCAGCGCTCTTCCGAATCCTTGTGGAGTTAGGCTCCGCCCCCTCCCATGGTGTGTGACCGCTCCTACCACACAGAACGCACACAGGGGACGCGTGCACCACTCTCAAGCTACACACCCACTCAATCATCTGTCCAGCTGCTCCCCTGTGCCCTGACCTATCCCTGGTTGCCTGGTGGTCACATCTCCATCCAGACCCTTATCCTCATTAGACTCTGGCTCCTATAAATATCCTGCTCAGCCGCTCCTTCTTTGGCTGAGCATAGTTTCATGGTTCGTCCGTGTTTCGTCTCCTCTGTCTCACTTAGTGCCCTTCAGTTTAACCTTTTGTTGTCTCCTCTCTTGTGTACTGACCCGGCTTGGCTTTAGGACCTTTCTCTGGAATTCGACCCTGGCTTGCCTCTTACCATCCACTGTTCTCCAACCCTCGATTTCAGCTCTCGGACAATTACCTTCCTCCTGGCTCCACCCTCGACCTTGGATCTCGGACAATGACCTCTCTCTCTTGGCTTCGCCCCAAGACTCGGCAAGTACCATACTATCTACCTTCTCCAACCCGCACCTGGCATTCGCAAACTATCCGCTTCCAGGCCTGCTCCCGTTGCTGTGGGTGCGTGTTGTCAAATATTCCCACCTCAGTACCGGGGCAGTTCCATACCTGTACACTCTGCCGTGGATAGAAGAGATCCTCAATGTGCTGACAGGAAGCTAGTGGTTCAGTGTGCTGGACCTGAGATCTGGATACTACCAGGTACCCATGAGCTCCGAAGACCAGGAGAAGACGGCATTCATCTGCTCCCTCGGTTTCTATCAGTTTACTCGAATACCTCAAGTCATTGGTGGTGCCCTGGCTACCTTCCAGAGGCTGATGGAGAAGACCATTGGAGATATGAATCCCTGTGAGTGCCTTGTTTACCTTGATAGCATCATCATGTTCAAAGAACTCTCGAAGAGCATTAGGAACACCTCCTGAAGGTGATAGATAGATTGGGCACAGAATGACTGAAGTTGTCCCTGGACAAATGAAAGTTCTGTGGCTACTGACCCCGCTAAGGTCAAAGCCGTGGTGAACTGGCCAAGACCAGACAACGTGATGGAGCTGCAATCCTTCCTGGGGTTCTGTTCTACTCGTAGAAGGATACTCTAGTAAAGCCAAGGTCCTCAATAACCTCCTGAAGATCTACCCCGTGGAACCTCGACAGAAGGCTGCTTCTGTCTGAGCACGCTTTGGAGACAAGTGGACGTCTGCCTGTGAAAAGGCATTCACCGGGCACAAGAGAAGTCTGTAATGCTCATGCTACCCTCAAAAAAGGCAAGACCCCGGTACTGAGGTGGAAAGGTACAAAGCAACGCACCCACAGCAGCAGAAGCGTGCCTGGAAGGCGGAGATTGTCTAGCGTTGCTGGGTCTGGGTTTGAGAGAGAGGGTTAATCGGTATACTTGCAGAATGGAGAGAGCAGAATCGTAGAAGTACGTTAGCCGTGGTCTGGGATTATAGATGGTAGGATAGTCCAGGTCCTTTAGCGTGATCAGAGATTGGAGAAGTCGCTGTAGTCGAGGGTAAGCAGAGGTCAATATCCAGAGGAGTTCACTTAGAAGCCGGGTCGGTACACAAGAGGTTAATCTGAAAAACAAGACTGGAACAAGGCAAGACACAACTGTAGGAAGCAGCGAGGCTACACCAAATTATGCTGAGCACTGACTGAGAGCAGGAACAGGGTATACTGTATGTATGCAGACAGAACCAATGGGACAGGGGTGGAGCGAAGGCGCGGCCCCAGCGGAACCTGGGATAGGCTGCAGGAGAAAATAGGCACAATTGAGGCTTGACACGCAGCTGGGGATCGTTGCACATTGTCACGTGCGCGTGCCGCGAGCAAGAGCAGCGCGGCGCATCCGGGCGACAGAGCCAAGCTCCGTGGCAGGGGCTGAAGAGCTGCGGGTGCGCTCGCACTCTGTAATCAGACGGGGGTTGCGCACATGAGCAGAGAGTGGAGCAGAGTCAGCCGCACCACTAGGTAAGGAGGGAACACATCGCAAAGGACGTGTTCCCCAATTCCTTACAAAGTCTGATGGAAGCCCCGGTCCTGGATGCCAGTTTCAATGGGCTGGGAGCTGTGCTGCACAAGAAGTATCCTGCTGGCCTTCGCCCAGTGGCGTGCATGAGCCGAAGTCTAACACCAAGTGAGCAGAACTACCCAGTTCATAAACTTGAGTTCCTCGCCCTCAAGTGGGCAGTAGTTGAAAAACTCCACGATTATTTGTACAGCGTTCCTTTCGAAGTAAGAACGGACAAGAACCCCCTGACTTATATTCCTACGTCCACCAAATATAGATGCCAACGGTCACAGGTGGCTGGCGGCCCTCTCCAATTATCAATTCACCTTGAAATATAAACCGGGGCCTCTAAACATCGGAGCCAATGCTCTGTCCAGGAGACCTGGACTGAGTACAACACAGAACGATGGCCCATAGGAAGAAATCCCTGGACCTGGGATGCGGGCAATGTGCTCCACTGCCGCAATAGTGGGAGACAAAGTTGTGTTCTACGAGCTGAGGCTTGACGATTCCCTAACATGTCGACCCAAGGTGCTACCTGCTGCCTACTGCCATCCAGACGGCATGACAATCGCCCAGGACACCATCATAGAATGGAAGGAAATAGTGTAGTCCTAGATGCTAACGCCATACGCCAGGCCAAGCACCAGGACAACCCCTCTTTGGTGAGACGTGCCCTGGTCGATACAGTCACGGTCATCATGAGGGAATGGGACAAGCTACACAAAGAGCGTGGACTCCTCTACGGATCACCTCCTACCAAAATCACCATGACAGGAGGCAGTTGGTTCTGCCCCAAAGCCTACAGTACCATGTATTATGATCCCTGCACGACAACCACGGATACCTGGGGGTGGATAATGTGTCTCACTGTGTGTGTGTCACTGTCTGTGTGTGTGTATCACTGTCTGTGTGTGTTTGTGTGTGTCACTGTGTAGGTGTGTGTGTGTGTCCCTGTCTGTGTGTGTGTCACTGTGAATGTGTGTCACTGTGTGTGTGTGTGTGTGTGTGTGTGTTTCACTGTGTGTGTGTCACTGTGTGTGTGTGTCACTGTGTGTGTGTCACTGTCTGTGTGTGTGTGTCACTGTGAATGTGTGTCACTCTGTGTGTGTGTCACTGTCTGTGTGTGTCACTGTGTGTGTGGGTGTCACTGTCTGTGAATGTGTTTCACTGTCTGTGTGTGGGCGTGTGTGTCACTGTCTATGTGTGTGCGTCACTGTCTGTCTTTGTGTATGCGTCACTGTGTGTGTTGTGTGTATGTGTGTCACGGTGTGTGCGCGTATATTGGGGGGGAGGTTATTGAGGGTAGGGAGGCGACAAAAATACATGGGAGGTGGGGGTGTAAGCGAGAAAGGGATGGAAGGAAAGGGTGACGGGGGAGTGTAAGAAGGGGTGTGAGAAGGGTGGAGCATAAGAAAAAATGGGGGGGGTTCTCTCAAGGCTGCCGACATGTGGGGGGGGGTGAAAACATTAGTCCTGGGCCCCGGGAAAGCTGTCTGTGGCCCTGCCTTCCCCTTCTACACACACTGAAGACACACACACTACAGCCCCCACTAAACCCACAACACACTGCAGACACATACACCAATAAAACAGACTGCTTCCCCCCTCTACATTCACAAAACAAACACCAGCAGGCCCCCCTCTACACTACTGCAGCCCCCCTGTAAACACACACACACACTGCAGACACACACG
The DNA here is from genome assembly GCF_040206685.1 of Ascaphus truei. Taxonomy (NCBI): domain Eukaryota; kingdom Metazoa; phylum Chordata; class Amphibia; order Anura; family Ascaphidae; genus Ascaphus; species Ascaphus truei. The sequence goes on from NW_027455642.1 coordinate 27,687, forward strand.
CACAAACACGCACATAAATACACACAAAACACTCTGCACCCCTCCTCCACCCACAAAATACACACTATAGACACACAACTACAAAACAGATTCTGCTGTTCCCTTCTAAACCACAAAACACACACCAACAAAACACACAACAAAACACTCTGCTGCCCCCCTCTAGACACACAAAACACTCAGCAGACACACAAACATTTCTACTCAGTGTTCTCCTGTGCGGAGCTCTCTACAGACAGGGTGGGGGAGGAGTCAGTTCCTTGCTGCTGCCTCCTGTCCAATCAGCTCCCCTGAATGAGAGATACTTTCATTCTATGTGGATGAGAACTAAAAGCTCATGGCTGCAAAACTTGGCAGGGTGCCAAAAATCCCAGGCAATTTCTGAATAATGCCCTAAATTTTAACCAATCAGAGAGCAGGGATTTCAATAATGACCGTAATTTACCATGTTTAGACTATAACATACAGTACCACAAATTGCCCCTTTTGCAATCTCTCCAAAAATTAAAGACCCTCTATAAAAAAAATAGTAAATTGTTCTGCACCTTACAAGCAATTAGTTTTTCCTTCATGTTTTCATTAATATTGACGTTGACGAATTCTAACAGAGCAGTCTTCCATAACCAATGGAACAAATAGAAATAATTTAGCAAGGAACAACAGGATGTGCAAATAAATAGAGCAGAGAATTTTCTCTGTATTGCAACATTGAATTACTTTTTGTCTCTATGGTACAAAAATAACTTTGAAAGAAAAAATATATTCTACACAAATGGGCAAATAATGCCATGCAAAAGTAATGACTACTTTATTATAAAAAAAAATCATTATTTTGCTTCCGAGGCACTCAGTAGGTCCTAACTAAATATTTTTTATTTAAAAAAGCAATTAGCCAGCATAAGTTGCTAATTGTACCTAACCAAGACTTATTAGCAGCATTGAGCTAAGCATAGTATATGCATTATGCCCACTCATGTAAAGGCCTTTTGATGCTGTATTTATACATATGTAAGTCTAGGTTTTTTTTGTATTCTAATTCTGTATTGTTGGTGGAATGGTGGAAACAAGGACAAGCATATTGTGAGCACAGAACTATCAGCAAAGCTGTGTAATGTGATAATGACCCACCTGATTGGGTTCAAAACCAACTGGCCAAGAAACGTGGTAATTTTCTTGCACACCTTGGTGAATGTTCTGTACCCCCATTACTATAAACTTTATTAGAAATTGACGTATGCATAATTTACAGGCTGTATGGGACATTTCAATGTACCACTTAAAAAATACATTTTCGTTTCTCAGAAAGACAGGCACGTTATGAGGTGTCAATCTTGGATTTCCCAGTAACGTCATATTATTATCTTAAGTCAAATGGAAAAACGTAAGTAAAACTTCTTCTAGTGAGAAAAAAAAAAGAGAAAATGGATATTTCAGGGTGCAGAATAAATCCTCTCAACGTGATCTTTCACTTCCTATTTTACTTTAAATGCTACTACTGTGTTAACTTTACATTTGATACAGTATTTCATGTCTGGGGCATTCCCCTTCCCAAGATTGCTGAAAAGTAAAGTAATGCTGATGTGACTGCATGTTAAGGGTTGACCACAAAAGGGTGGTTTTGAATCAAACAACACAAATGTCCCTTTTCATGCAAAAGAAATACTTACAGTATTAAATAAGTCCCTATTTTCTGAAGCAGACGATCAGGCCATTCTTGACTGAAGTCCCCCCCCCCACATAGTTTCAAATGGAAATTTCATTCAGAAACGGCTCGATCATCCGCTACAGACAATGTAAAACTGCCCATTAAGCCACTACTCAATATGTTGTGAAATGGTGTTCTCCTTGTCAAGAAAGATATTAGATGATGGGATTAATATCTTCACTGACAAGGAGAAAATAACATCACTTTATAAATAACTGCAGGACTTAAAAGGACACAAATGGGGAGGCATGCCTTGGATGTGGAGCAGAGCGGACACAGGTCTGGTGAGCTTCGTCAAAGCAGGAGATTAGTGGAGCCATCTGACACCCTGGGAGACCGGATAGCGGCGGAAACAAGCAGCGGCACCTCTCCTTTCCATCTGAGGGGAGAGGGCGAAGAGAGGGCAGATTGTGGCTGTGTTTGAGGACGTGCCGCCGGGAGTGATCGAGTGGCGGCCATCTTGTTTTTGTAGCGGAGTCCTCCGGGAGCGCCGGTCCTATGATCTAAGATGGCCACCACCAGCATACACAAGGAGTGAGGGAGCTCTGGGAAGATGTGGCAGGAAACGGGTGTGACAACTGCCTAGTTGAGGTACTGTGTCCACAGGGGAGCTACTATATGAGTCAAGCAAAATAACTATATGGCCATACACTCACTGCATTAACCAAAATTGCCCAAAAGCTAAATAAGCACGGTCCTCCAGCAGTAGCGGGAGATGAAGCGGAGCACAGCCAACAAACAAAGCAGGGTACAGCGTGGGTGGTGACTTCAAAGGTTTATTCAACAAACAGCTGGTGGATCATCTGACGCGTTTCAGCCCTGGGGCCTTTGTCAAAAGCTAAATAAAACCAAATGGAAATGCAAGGCAGCAATAGAACCCTACAGAATACTCACTACAAAAAAAAAAGTCTGCAGCAGCTGAAAGCACATTCCAGATGTTCCGGCAGCCAGAGACAGGGCCCAAGCACACAGGAGCAGCGGGCTGGCGAGCACCATGCTGCTCTCCACATGGCTCACCTGGGCAGGGGAAAGAAAAAGAACCCGAAATAACTGGAGGCCAGGTAGAATATGCTACAACAGCAGACCTGACAAATTTAGCGACTAAAGAAGATTTACAAAAGCTGCTAATGGACTTAACGATAATGCTTAAAACCGAACTGTCTGAGATTAAAAAGGATATTACCACTCTAGAAGACAGGGTAGATTAGCTGGAAAAAGATGCTGGTACAGTCTCAACAGCACAGGAGTATGTAACTCATAAAGTACAGGAGCAAGATGAGACTATACAAAATATGCTCCTGCATATAGAGGAACTGGACAACAGAAGGAGATGCTCTAACATAAGAATTAGAGGTATACCCAAAACAGTGGAACCCCGAGAGCTGGTACCATACCTACAAAAGTAATTCTCCCATGTGACTGATAGATAACAGGAAGTGGTCTGGAAGATGGACAGGGCACACAAAGTGCTTAGACCCAGACCATCAGGTCCCCCGAGAGACACTGTTATAAAAATTCAAGACTTTTAGGATAAGGAGGTTATCATGCAAAAGGCCAGATGCATAATAATATAGAGTATGAGGGGGCCAATATCCAGCTGTATAACGATCTCTCCATGCTAACCCTGCAGGACCATAGAGAAATTAGGGAAATTACTGTGCACCATCAAAAAGCCAACATGAGATACAAATAGGGATTTCCTACCAAATGTATTGTTATACAACAAGGGAAAGTTTCCGTCCCCAGATACGGAGAAAACCCCACAACTATTTTTTTAAAGACTTAATATTCCAGGGCCTAAAACAAGTAAAGAACCGCAGGACTCCACGACTCCAGCAACCCCCCGGTTCCACCCAGAGCGGAGAGGACAACAATCGGAGGACGTGGGCAGTAAGAAGAGCAGAAATACCATCGATAGCAGCAGCCTAAAGAACAGAGACTGGAGGATGCCACAGGATGAAACAGAGACCACAGAGGGAAGAAGTGTAATTATTATAAATATACACGAAATTATTGAAATGAGTCTATTGACTAAGCACTTTTATATTCGACTGTCAGATTGGAGGTCTGAACTACACAACGCAGTAGATATGTCGACATGACTATAATCTGCAAACTAGATACAGATGCAGCAGCCGTTATTCGAACATATGACGCGTTGTATATCTTGGAATACCCATGTCATGGCGCGTCATGACCGCGTGTTGACTCGTTTTTATCAAGTGCAGAAAATGGCATTTTAGTGTTCTGGGTTTTAGACACCTGCAAATAGACACAGTACTTTACTGTACACATTACAATTCATTCATTTCTGCCACGGAAACGCGAAGAATTGCACCCGAAGAAATCGGGATCCATGAAATTCAAACAAAGCAACTGCGTGATTCGCCGCGTGGAGTACAGCAGCGCACAAGAAAACAGCTTTGTGATTTGTTCGAATAACGGCCGCTGGATCTATACCTTTGTAAGAGGAAAAGACAAACTGTCGTAATAATATTTGACAGTTCAAAGGTTTAGAAAGTATTTTTTTGGTTGGTAGTAAATTCTGGTTAAACTTAGAGATAATAAAGGGATACTGTAGTTATGTTTTCTAGATTGGTTTATAAAGATGTTTATAGTAATACTGTGACTGTATAACAGACGTATTATAGATAATAATAAATAAGGGTAAAATGATGCCTCAACATTAAGTTTCAGTGATAAGGTAGGAAAGTATGTATGTGTACAAGAAAGGGCTAAGAAAATTATGTAATACTGTATAATCGCAATGGAAAAAAAATAAAGATTTTGCTCTTTCTCTTATAATACATATTCAGGATATGTTTAACACTTTGATAGATTTGGGAAACCTATCCCAATATATGTCAGAAGCCCATATAACGGTTATCCCTAAACCAGATGAGGCTGAATTAAATTGTGCAAGCCATCGTCCAATATCGCTCATAAATGTAGATGTCAAAATTCTCACCAAAATTTTAGTGAACAGACTTAATGAATACTTACTGGATCTGGTAACGGGCGATCAAACAGGATTTATACCAAAAAGGGAAGCCAAGGACAACATTAGGCAAATTATAAATATATTAGACCAGATTAATAAAACACAGACTCCAACAATGATATTATCTATAGATGCAGAAAAGGCATTCGATAGAGTGCAAAGTATAGGTACGGGGGATAGGTTTAGACAGTATTTAAAGGCATTATATAATATTCCGTCGGCAAAGGTCAAGGTAAATGGACAGGTCTCAAACTCATTTAAAATACTTAATGGTACGAGACAGGGGTGCCCTTTGTCCCCGTTGATTTTTGCCCAAATAATGGAACCGCAGAATCAATAAGGAAACATCCAGATATCGCGGGAGTTAAAATAGGTGAGAAAGAACATAAGATTGCAAAACCACAGGTCTCGTTACCAAATATAATGAAAGTTTTGGGCAGATATAGTCTAGCATCTAATTTTAAAATCAATTTAGCAAAAACGGAGGCCCTAAATATAAGTCTTCAAGCAGGGTTGGCTGCCCAAGTCAAAGAAAACTTCCCTTTCGAGTAGAAAAATAGAAGTATAAAATATTTAGGTACAAATATAACACCTAAAGTAGAAGATCTGTTCCAGGCCAATTATATTCCATTAGCAAAAACCATAGAAAACGATTTAAAAAGGTGGAATAAGATCACCCTAGCGGTCTCTACGAGCACCCCTCCCCCCTATTGGTGTGCATTATGTGCCTGGGATGAAATTTCTAAATATGAATCTCCACGTTCCCATCCCCTCTTACTCAATATGTGGGAACACTGATTTTCCCCAGGGCTTAACCCCAGAATATTTAAAAAAGTGGAGTCAAGTGGGTGTAATTACAGTAGACTAGGAGATCT
>NW_027455643.1:0-33257 GCF_040206685.1 Ascaphus truei
CATATAGCTGTTCTAATTTTTTATTATTTTTTTTATCACCTACTATTGTGAGTTTATTAAGATCACTACCATACCAGCAAATTCATTGCCCTTGATATCTTCTGCACACATATTTTAACACAGACTCATCTATATGCATTATTAGATCATATATTGAAAAGAGTAGGATTTCCCTAACGCATGGAAGTAAACTAAATTATAATAACTTTATTCCATAGAGTGCTTTCTCCCAATGGGACCTAACGCACTTTGCAATTACACTTTAGTGAGCGGTACACAGGATTTTTACAAATGTAATACCTGCCCAGATGAGTTTACAATCTATGTTTTTGGTGCCTGAGGCACAGGGAGACTTGCACAAGGAGCGGACGCTGGGAATTGAACCAGGTTCTCTTGTGTCACACTCAGTGTCATTGTTCTCAGAATCAGTGCCGTTACTCACTGAGCCCCTCCTTCAGCCCAATAGATTGAGTTATATCACAAACGCAAGAGAAACCGTGTACACAATGTAAATTCACTTAAGTTCTTTCTTTTTTTTTTTTTTTAGGAGAATGACCCGATTACCACCCCTCCTTGGGACCCTTATGTGATTAATCGCCTGAAAGTGCATTTGACTCAGACGTGTATCCAAAGCCTGGGAATGTCTGGCAAAGGGTAACTTCGTCATTCCTCCTGATCCTGCTTTTATGTTCACTAATCCGCTTAGACAAAGATCTAGAGATTTCCAAAATATATAAAATCCCCCATGGAAACAAGCACTAATCCTATATGCCTGCGGAACATGTGCACAAGGCAAACAAAACATGCAAAAACACAAAAATACTCTGACAATCTTCTCCGCAATACTGTACATCAAACCCAGCCACCTTCTGGAAGGTTATCAACAATGTATTCCAGCCTTCTAACCATCAACAACCAAGTAATATCACTAAGGAGGATATTACTCTGACAAACCCCAATGACATTGCAAATGCATTCAATGATTATTTTGTGGGGTGTGCTACTAACTTTTATAGCGAAACGCAATCAAACCACAAACATGAATCTCATTCTGTGAGTACCCCTACAACTCCACCCTCACCCAATACTGCCGACAATTTTCAATTTGTCCCAGTATCCGAAGAGGAGGTTACACAAGCGCTCCTCAAATTAAAACTAAGCAGCCAATGTGGACCTGACTTAGATTGCACTAAGTTCCTAAGACTTGGTGCCCCAGCCGTTGCCAAACCAATTGCTTCCATAGTCCTATCCCTAAGACGTGGAAAACTGCTAGAGTTGTCACAATCTTCAAAAGTGGGGACAAAAACTCTGTCTCAAACTACAGGCCAATCTCTCATCTCCCAATACTATCCAAAGTCATGGAATAATGTGTTCACTCCCAATTAAGCGATTACTATACCAAGACAAATTTCCCAAGCCATTTCTAATCTGGCTTTCACCCCAAACACTCCACCGTAACTACAATGCTAAAAGTTTGCAATGAAATCCAGTGTGGAATAGAACGGAGACAACTCACTGGTGTAATATTCCTAGATTTTGCAAAGCCTTTTGATACACCTTCCATGGGTTACACCTGACCTTATAGCACTCTACCAGTTCAGGGATGCCTTGTGGAAAAGCTACCAGTTCAGGGATGCCTTGTGGAAAAGCTACAAAGTAACTGGCACTACCAAGGATCTCAATCACTACAGATGCCTGCGGAACGTGTGCACAAGGCAAACAAGGTATGCAAAAGCACAATATTACTCTGACAATCTCCACCAAAATACATCAAACCCAGCTAACTTCTGGAAGGTTATCAACAATATATTCCAGGCTCCTAACCATCAACAACCAAGTAATATCACTAAGGGGGATATTACTCTGACAAACCCCACTGACATTGCAAATGCATTCAATGATTACTTTGTGGGGTGTGCCACTAACTTATTAGCGAAACGCAGCACAAACCCCAAACCTGAATCTCATCCTGGGAGTACCCCTATAGTCCCACCCCCTCCCAACACTGCCCACAATTTTCAATTTAGCCCAGTATCTGAAGAGGAGATTACACAAGCGCTCCTCAAACTAAAACTAAGCAGCCAATGTGGACCCGACTTACTACAATCTAGGTTCCTACGACTTGGTGCCCCAGCCATTGCCAAACCAATTGCGTCCATAGTCAACTCTATCCTGTCTGCAGGCCATATTCCTAAGACCTGGAAAACTGCCAGAGTTGTCCCAATCTTCAAAAGTGGGGACAAAAACACTGTCTCAAACTACAGGCCAATCTCACTTCTCCCAATTCTATCCAAAGTTATGGAAAAATGTGTCCACTCCCAATTAAGCGATTTCTACACCAAGACAAATTTCCCTAGCCAATTCCAGTCTGGGTTTCGTCCCAAACACTCCACCGTAACTACCCTGCTAAAAGTTTGCAATGAAATCCAGTGCGGAATGGAACGGGGACAACTCACTGGTGCAGTATTCCTAGATTTTGCAAAGGCTTTTGACACAGTTGATCATGCTATCCTGCTTAACAAACTCCAGAGCTCTGGAATAGGGAAACATGATTTAAACTGGTTTCAGTCCTACCTATCAGGAAGATCCCAACATGTGTCCATCTCAGGCTCTAACTCCAACCCCCTGGATATCACCTGTGGTGTCCCGCAAGGCTCTGTTCTGGGGCCCCTACTCTTCTCAGTGTTCATTAATGATCTTCCCACAGCTTGTAAGGAAGCCTCAATAAACATGTATGCAGATGACACAATCCTGTATGCACACAGCCATAGCCTCTCTGACCTTCAACACATACTTCAGTCTGACTTTTTGAGACTCGAAAACTGGATTTCCCAAAACAAACTGTTTTTAAACACTGACAAGACGGTAACAATGGTATTTGGGACCAAGACTAAATTTGTAAAGCTTCCAGTGACTGAGCTCCTGATTAGAACCAACGCTAACACCACCCTAACACCTGTCACTAGTTTTAAATACCTGGGCTTAGGTTTGACTCCCACTTAACATTCGGGATGCACATTGATACCCTGACAACCAAGACCTATGCCAAACTAGGGGTACTTTACAGGAACAAATCCTCCCTAAGTCTGCTGGTCAGAAAGCGTATTGCACAGCAGATGCTAATGCCAATTATTGACTATGGAGACATAGTATATGGCTCGGCTTCTCAAACCCACCTTAGCAAACTTGACACCCTCTACAATTCAATTTGTCGTTTTGTTCTCCAATGCAACTACAACACACATCACTGCGAAATGCTCAAAGAACTAGATTGGTCATCACTAGAGTCTAGGCGCAAAGTTCCCCTTTCCTGTCTCACCCTCAAATACTTTCTGGGCAAGCTACCCAGCTACCTGAACAAGCTCCTCACCCCTACCACATGCAGTACCTATCACCTGAGATCAGACTCCAAAAGACTATTCATGGTCCCAAGACTCAACAAAGTATCCGGACGTTCCTCCTTCTCCTTCCGTGCACCCCAAAACTGGAACAACCTACCAGAGACTCTCATATCCACCACCAGCTTAAGTTCTTTCAAATCTAAGGCTGTCTCACACTTTAATCTGGTCTGTAACTGTTTCATACGCTCATAATATATATTTTCTTTAACTGTGCATGCAATGTCTTGTATATAATGTATACCTTGTTCATTTATGTAACTGTATTTGTAACCATGTACAGTATTATTTTGTTTTACTCTGTGCCCAGGACATAGTTGAAAACGAGAGGTAACTCTCAATGTATTACTTCCTGGTAAAATATTTTATAAATAAATACTGTTCATGTTATCTTGCTTTACAATCTCCAGTGCTCTGGAATAGGGAAACATACTTTAAACTGGTTTCATTACTACCTATCAGGTAGATCCCAACATGTGTCCATCTAAGGCTCTAACTCCAACCCTTTGGATATCACCTGTGGTGTCCCGCAAGGCTCTGTTCTGGGGCCCATACTCTACTCAATGTTCATCAATGATCTTCCTACAGCTTGTAAAGGAGCTTCAATACACATGTATGCAGATGACACAAGCTTATATGCACACAGCCATAGCCTCTCCGACCTTGTACACATACTTCAATCTGACTTTTTGAGACTTGAAAATTGGATTTCCCAAAACAAACTGTTTTTAAACACTGACAAGACTGTAACAATGGTATTTGGGACCAAGGCTACATTTTTAAAGCTTCCAATGACTGAGCTCCAGATCACAACGCTAACACCACCCTAACTCCTGTTACTAGATTTAAATACTTGGGCATATGGTTTGACTCCCATTTAACATTCGGGATGCACATTGATTCAGTGACATCCAAAACCTATGCCAAACTAGGTGTACTTTATAGGAACAAATCCTCCCTATGTCTTCTGGTCAGAAAGCATATCGCACAGCAGATGCTAATGTCAATTATCCACTATGGGGACATAGTATATGGCTTGGCACCCCAAACCCACTTTAACAAACTTGACACCCTCTACAATTAAATATGCCATTTTGTTCTCCAATGTATTATTTGTCATCTTAACTCTATGCCCAGGACATACCTGAAAACGAGAGGTAACTCTAAATGTATTACTTTCTGGTAAAAGAATTTATAAATAAATAAATAAATGAAAATATATGGCCTGCCTGTTCTAGGATACTGTAAATGAATGTCCCCCCCGTAATAAAGCTGTTGAATTGGGCACAATCACCGCAGGAAAGCATACCCTGAACTCTGGGTAGATAAGTCTGTGTAAATGTAATCTGTAAAGAAAGAAAGGAGCACTCACGCTAAAAAAGGTGATCTGCCATGGCCTCGCCGGACCTGGAGGGTTTCCAGGTAGTGTACTGAAAATAAATAAACGCAGCACTTCCAAGGTCTTCATACAATAAATTATTTAATCAAAGATCAATGTTTCGGCCCCAAAATGGGGACCTTTCTCCCTATACACACAACAAACAGTGAGACACCTCAAGAGTATCCAGAAACCCCTCAGAAAGGGGAAGAGCAATGTAATAATGGCACCAAATAAGATGGTTGCTGGGAACCCACTAAACACTCCCACACAATTTAAATGGCCGGAGGCTATAGCCCCGCTGTCTGCGCTGCACGCGCGCCTACCAGGCTGGCGGCGCGTGCAGCCAAATTCCCCGAGCTGCAGTGGGAAAGACGGGGGGAAGGAGGCATGACAGGAGCACGGTCATGACGTCACCACGCAGGTTTGCCCTCATTGGCTGAACCGCCAGTGGGCGTGGTCTAGCGCTCCGTCGCCAGTGTTAATCTCACTTTTTGGGTCAGCAAGAAAAACTCTCCGCGCAGCGGCCACCCCTTGTAGCGGGCCCAGCCCCATTGAGAGGCGGTGCTGCAGCAGCCAGTGGGGACCAAGCCTAAGGGACACCTAGCAACTCAGACTCTAGCTTCCTCTAAGGGATAACTAGCAGAGACCCCCCCCCCCCACCCTTCCTGTCCTCAGGGCGGGCTCAAGACTCAAGTGGGGGCCTCTCGACCCAGTTAGGGGCCCCTTAGTAGAGGAGGAGAACGGGGCCTGTAGCTAGGGGAGGTACGCAGGGGCCCAGGACCTCCTCTTATCGCCGGACGTGGATGCATCTCTGCACCTCCCCCACACGAAACTCAAAGAGACTCCTCCCTTTCTCTAAGGGACAACTCACAGAAATTAATTTATCTCTCCTGGATTCTGCTGCCCCCGTTGCGCCTCCGCCTGGTCACGGTCGCGCCAACTATAAGCAACACAACGGAAGACAGGTATTTGTTTTGCCGGTGAGTGCCGTTGCTCACGTCACCAAAACCATTATAATCTCAGCCTAACCATTTGTACAGCTCTATCAAGATCGCTCGGTTTATAACCCCTCTTAGAAACCATTTGTTCCATTTTGCTTGCTTGTTTCTGTGATATAGATCAAAAGGCCATAATTCTATGTATCCTAAGTAATTCGCTAATATGTCAACTTTGAGTGATTGTGGGTGAAGAATAGATGCCTTCAGAAAAATATTGTAATCAGTTGGCTTTGTATACACTGTCAACTGACTTAATAACTAAGGAGTTACCCTCTCCCATACTCCTGACTACTCCCCTATTCTTTCTATGTTATCATGTCTAGGTGTGTGTGTTTGTGACTGAGCAGTATTAGTGTGTGCAGAACAATGTGTGTGTGTATGTGAGCAGAGCAATGCGTATTTGTCTGTGTATGTGCAGAGCAATGGGTGTGTGCAGAGCAGTATTAGTGTGGGTAGAGCTATGTCTGTGTGCATTTGTGTGTGTGTTGCAACCCTCTGGGGGTGAGTGCATCATATGTGCAGTGGGGAATAAGCATTGGTTTTGAAGCCTCCAGTTCTCCAGACAGTTGGAAGTGTGCAGTCATACTCCGCACTGCTTTATATTTCATGATGATGTTTGCTCAAAGGTATTTAGAAATGCATAAAAGCACAAGTTTCTATGTCTGTATATTTTACAGTTAGATTGATGTTCTGCTTCTCACTGCGGGCCCAGCTCTCTGTGAAACGGTTACTAATTCTCATTACTTACTACACACAGCATGTGTCCCACCGCACAAATACTAATTATCAATGTGACCTGTGTTCTATAGCGTGTTATTAGTTCTGTGATGTTGTGCTTTTCAGCTGTGATGTGTGTTACACATAGAACAAACATCACATGGCAGCCTGTGCTGTTAATCACCAAGATCATTCAATAAAGATATGCAGCTCGATACATGCACTGGGGGTGGTCTTTACTGTGTATATGTAAGTGATCAGGAGAGGAGAATGTTATGGAAGTTGGTGTAATGTAAAATTGCTTGTGATTATAAGTGGATGAAAGTTGGTGTGATGTAATATTAGGCTACGCTTATAGTGCCGGCGACAGTGACGTCGGGCTGTGGTCGCTGGAAAAATTCAATTGAGATGACTTCCAGCGATCGCTCTGTCGCGCCATTGCGCCGCGCTTATTATAAGCACACGCGATGGCGGCAATGCATTTGTTTTGTCGCGATGTCGCTGTCGTCGGCACCATAAGCGCAGCCTTACGTTAGGTGATAAGTGTAATGGAGGCTGGTGTGATAGAATAGTGCATTATATGATGTGCGTTATACAGTACGTGTATGGTAGTAGGTGTGATATAATAGTACGTATGTATGTATATCTTTATTTATATAGCGCCATCCATGTACAGTACATAGCACGTCACAGCAGTAATACACATGACATAATAATATAACACATCATGGGAATAACTGCTTCAGACATAAAAGTAACATTAGGAAAAGGAGTCCCTGCCCAGGGAGCTTACAATCTAATTGAGTGATATAATATTACATTTGAGGATGTGTATGGAACTTGTGTGATATAATATTATAAGATCTCCAATGGCTTGTCCAGACTCATTCCCACAACAAAAGCAGTGCTACTTCAGGACTGTGCTCTGCCTGGTGCATGGAAAGGTGGTCTGGGTGTCCGTATGTAGTATTTCTGGGTGTCCGTATGTAGTATTTCTGGGTGTCCATATGTAGTATTTCTGGGTGTCCATATGTAGTATTTCTGGGTGTCCATATGTAGTATTTCTGGGTGTCCATATGTAGTATTTCTGGGTGTCCATATGTATGGCTGTGTCTTCTGCTGCAACTTCTGCTCCCTGTGGTTCTCCAGACCTCATGGGATGCCCTTAAACGCTCCCTCATCACTGGGCGTCAGCCGCGCTGGATGCTGGGGTCATTGTGCAGTTCCTCCTTTTCCATGGTAACCAGAGATAAAAATATCATACCCGGACATCTTGTGTGTTAGACACATTGTCATGGCAACCTAATCACAGGGCACCTCTGCAGTTCCTCTGCAATGTGTAGATGTGCTGGCTCCTAAACAGTTAGAATGCCTAGACCTATACAGTAATTCACTGTGCAACTGGCAAAGTATATTCAGAGTAGGATTGCCAGGTGTCCGCTAGAGAGCTGGACTGACCGGTATTTGGCCACTGTCCTGTAAAAAATTACTGGACGTGTGTGTGTCTCGTATAATGGTGGCAGCCACCAACAGGGAGCAGAGACTCAGCACTGCAGGCTCAAGTGGAAGATGACGATGTCTGCAGCAGAGGACAGTGGTGGTAGAGCCGGCAATGGGAGACTGTACCAACTTCTGGTGCCCCTGTCTGGCAGGAAGACCTCCACAGGTAAGAAATGTTAACATGATATGGATATGGGAGGGGCAGGTTAGAAGATGATGGGGGTCTGTGAGGATGACGGAGGGTTAGGGGATAAGGGAGTCAGAGAGGAGGATGATGATGGTGATGGTAAGAGGATGATGGGGAGAGAGAGGATGAGCGTGGATGAGAGCTGGTGGTGAGAGAATGCGGGGGGTGAGACAATGAGTATGACGGGAGTGCGAGGATGACGGGTTAGAGGGTGAGAGAGAGGATGAGGGAGGTGAAGGGATGAGAAAGAAGACCATGGGGGTTTAGGGGGGTGAGATGATGACAGGGGATAGACTATGAGGGGGGGGTGAGAGGATGAGGGGGGGGGGGTGAGAGGATGAAGGGGGTGAGAGGATGAGGGGGTGGAGACACAGGATGAGGGGGGTGAGAGAATGAGGCGAGGTAAAAGAGGATGAGGATGGGGGGTGAGAGGATGAGGGGTCAACGATCTTAGAATTTGTGGGAGAGGAGCATTTAAAGGCTGCACATTGGCGCTACTGCGCAAGTCTAACATTTGAAGTAGAACAAATTCTATGATTTTTTGCATTTGAAACCAGTTATTCAATTTTATTTATAGTGCGTTTTTAGATCAGTATTGCTCACCATGGTCCTGTATGACTGCAGGTATATTATTTATAAATGATCTGACCGTTACGTAATTTTTCTAAATTTCACGCCAACTATGTACTAATTTGCACCATTTCCTATTCTATTTCGTAAAAAGATGTCTGGGGAGGGCCCTCCTTTTCCATACCCCTCCCCACGACTCTTCTCTAGCGCTTCGCACCTTTCACCATTGTGTCCAGTATATTTAGAGATGCCACCTGGCAACCCTAATCCAAAGTGTGAATGGATTAATAGATAGATGAATGATAGATGACCATTTTCAGGTGGCCTTGGATCAGTAGGTCCAAGAGGAATAATGTGACAATTTACAACAAAGAGACTAACTACAAAAATGATAAAGGCATGAGACCAACCAGACTGAGGAAATAGAAGAGTTTTAAAGACACTGGGACCATGACTCTTTACGTAAGACTGTTTCACAGCTAGTGCAATAGAGACACAGGATCAACAGGGTGGCTACTGCACACCACTTCAAAAGAGGGGCAATCTAGGTACAGTACCAGCACCTGAAGGGTTTAAACCGAACATCTCCATTATGCTCGCTTGTAATGAGGGTTTCCTCTGTTCATCCACACTGTCCCTTCGACAGAGTTGGTGAATAATTGTCAAAACCACTCACACAGTAATCTGCTGAAATTACAACTCAGACAGACCACAGTGTGGTCAGTCAGGAATGTCCCAATGAAAAGAAACAACTGAGGTTCAAATCCTTATTCATGCCATCGGCGGACATTGTACCCAACTTTGTAGTCTAGCCTGCTTCTTTCTGAAGCAATAGTGTAATTCATTGCCACCCCTCCAGTGTTTCAGTATCCTGTTGATCACTTGGAACCTCAGCTGTAATTATGCAGTGCTATGCTATGAAGTGTTGTGCCACAGGTGCCTGTATGTCCTTTTGCTGTATGCTGCCTTATGCTGTTGAATCCTGTCCTTTACATGCTGTGCTGTTTCCCCACATATCCTTGACCGTACTAACATTTAATCAGGTAGATAATGCATTTTGAAAGACAATTGTAATATTGCCTAATAGGTCATCTTTTCTCGATCTCGGGGTATGTCAATTGATCACCTTCTTCATTACTGTTGCACTGTGCACAGCAACAACTGTAATAATTGCTAAATTTGGGTTTGCATTTTGGGTTTACTTGGGAACCTTTGTCCCTGGCTCTCCCCCCTCCTCACCCCCAATGTCAGCTCTCATAAATTTGTCCCTCGTATTTATTCCCCTTTTATAAGAGATCAAAGGTGGTTCCCAAAATATATCTTTTAAGGTGTTGTCATGTTAAAACATATCCCAATGCCTAATCCTGCCACTCTGTGTTTTGTAGGTAAAGCTGAAAGGGACTAGTATTTGTTCTGTTTGGTACTCTTGGTGCATAAAATACCATTCCGTCTAATTGACTGAACCTTCTCTCGTTGTGTCTTAAGTAGTGTCTGTGGATATCCCCTCTGTCTTCAACGATCCTGTATTTTATCATCACACTGCAGGCCCTCGGTAGAGAGCAGTGGTGATCTGACTTCCCCACGGTCTATAAGAAGACACCTGTCCCTGTTACCTGTGCTTCACAACTCATTTGCTTCAGTGGAGACAGGTTGTGTTGCTCCCCTGCTACTAGTAAAACTCACTGGCTAGTTTCAAGCTTTCACTAAAACCTGGTACCGATTTCGGCTTGTCTATTTACTCTTCCCCTGCTCCCTGCCCTGACCCTTGCTTGACTGACCATTGTCCTGCCTGCCACCTGCTCTGACCCCAGATTGTCTGAGCGCTCCCACATACCTGGACTCTCCTGCTCTGGCAAACATCGAGAGCCCCAGATACTAACAGACTCTCCTCGTGGATTTCCCTGTTATTCTTGATAGCTTGTGAAGACAAAAAGAAAAAGATTCTATCCACCTAGAGAGAGAATGACAGACACGCCGGAAATCTGCAATATGCTGCAGTTTCTACAGGGTGAATATGCTACTTTACATTCAGAAAATTCAGTTCTCCAAGATACCATCCATACTTTGCAACAACAGGTGGCTCTAGGAGCGATGGCCACATGCCCCGCTTATCCTGTCCTGACTTTACCTACGCACGATCGCTTCGATGGGAAATCCAGCAAATGTCAGGCCTTTTTCAATCAAAGCAATATTCATTTTTCGTTTCCGTTAAGTCACCTTTCTGTCTGATAGAGCCAAGATTGGTTTCATTCTCGGCAACCTGACAGGTTGGGCTGCTGTGGGCTGCACCACTTATCGCCCAGAACAGTCCAATCTTAGATATTTATACTGACCTTTATGGCTACATTTAAAAAATCATTTGACCTCAGAGTATCCAGCCAGACAGCTGAATTTTCTCTGAATCATTATATTGTGGTAAATCTTCACACTTTCTGATAAATTGTATCGTTTGTCCTAGCCAGATCCTGCCATTGGGAAACGAAGATGCTTGACGATGAACGGGGAAGTTTCCTTGAGCCGTAATGATACTTCCTCAGATTTGTCTTATCCTGGCCTTTTTCCCCGTAATGGACTTGCGACCTACAGTACTGTATCAGCTGTTGACTTTAACCATGATGTTGCATTGCCCTGGGCTGTCTCCATGTCCTGTAGTAGCCGTAACTGATTCAGGCGCATCAGAAAACTTTACCGATGGACACTACGTACAGGAGCAGCAAATTCCTAAAGTCAACAACATAAAGCCAGAACCAGTGTAGTCAATAGATGGATCCCCCCTCAAATCTGGACCTATTACAATGCAGACGATTCCAATTCTAACTTGTCTTGCCTATCAAGAATACGTCTCTTTGGATGTGTTCTCTGCTCCTAATTTTTCGGTCATCCTCGGTTTGCCATGGCTGATATTACATAATCCCCTCTGTAAGAAATCGTATCCCTCCCCTTTCTAACATTAGGAGTGTGTTAGATTATAATGGCAGCCGTGGAGGAGCATATCTGAAAAGTAAAGGGGTGTGACTAACTCCTAATAGTAGGTGCTGAGATATATGGCAAAGAGCCGTTAGCCATTTCTGTGAACATGAGGATTTGTGACGTTAGCTATCTGTCAGACAAAGTTTGATTTCCTTATATGAAAGATGCTATTCATACATTATGTCACATAGACCAAACATGTTAAGAACATATACAGATAACACTTATGTAATTACAAGGGAGTTTTCTTATATTACTGAAGGCCCAGGTGCATGATGAGTTCACTTTTTTGTCTCTTACAGATATGCTTAAATGTAGTTTATTTAGCAGTGATGGAAAATAACGATTCGAATGCTCTGAAAGAGTTGTTATGAGTAGCGGACTTCCTGGTTTCTCCCTAGCTGTGATGTTGGCTGAATGCCTTGATGTGATCAGGTTGGTCCGGCACATAAGATTCCCACCCTCATCTGTGACTAGCTTGAGATGTTCTCAGCACTGTGCACAGTACAAACGTGATCACAGGAATATAGTTACCAGGCCTTTCTATAGAGGAAATGACGGGGGTCTTCTGGTTGTTGATGACATCGTAAGCGATATCCCGAGTGCCATAGTATGCTGATTTTATACTCGAAGCTAAGTAACCAATCAATTGTATTTACTAACAACAACTGGTGTTGGTGTTATTCATGTGTGCACTCGTGGCTGAGATCGACAACCCGAATCAATCTTTGAATAAGCAATTTTCTTGTCAGAACAACTTAGAATAGGAAAAGCGGTGTACTGTAAGTACTTTTTCCTGTATAAATTCACAGAGAACATGTGGGTGAACACGAATACATCTGAGAGAGAAACACTAAAGAGTGAAGAAAGGATACATCAG
The DNA here is from genome assembly GCF_040206685.1 of Ascaphus truei. Lineage (NCBI taxonomy): Eukaryota > Metazoa > Chordata > Amphibia > Anura > Ascaphidae > Ascaphus > Ascaphus truei. The sequence goes on from NW_027455643.1 coordinate 12,602, forward strand.
GAATGACTGCTATCTCCCTGGACTCTCAGCTGCCTGCCTTCTCTGCGGATTTCCCTGTTTTTCCAGATAGTGTGACATTGGATCCCATGGTCGTCCCATGTCTTTGCACAAGTAATATGAAAACAAATAGGAAATAGTGATATTAACAAGTATGATATTAAGGAGATCAATTCGGAACATTTGCTCCCTCGGTGTGAACAGCCCTCTGTCATCCAGTGAATCTTTCACAGCCCTAATACCATAGTTATGTGGATTGGATACATAAAGGGTGTTCACATCGAAGGTAACAAGAAGTGGTTGTCTAGGTTTTCCCCACATGCCTGTTTGATTTCCTCAGGAAGTCTGCAGAATCCTTGATGTATAATACAGTCTGTCACCATGGCTCTCAACAATTTGTCTAAAACTAAAGTATAGTGGTTGGAACACAGACTCCGTGCCATCCACAAGGACGTCCCGGGGGACGTTACAAATTCTTGTGGATCTCAGGGAGTGCATGGAACACTGGGATCATGGGATCATTTTGAGAAAGCAAATCCCTCTGCATTTTCATGATAACCCCTCTTTCAATGACTTCCCTGGTTACTGTTTCTATCAATTAAATTACCTTACATTATCTTTGAGTACTTAGTCCTGAGAAAAAGCAGTACTGCAATGGTAATGGACTGAACACTTCAGTGCTAAGATAAAATATTCCATAAGAATATTATTTATTGGGTTAGTAAAACAATAAAATACTGCAATCAAATAATATGCTGCAAAGTGAGTTTTGATGTGTATTGAGCTGCAATGAATCCTGATAGGACCAACTCTCCGGCAATGTTAAAATTGAAATCTTACCTATAACTAGCCCCTCGAATTTGCGCCTTGTAAGTAGGTTTCTTTGTGACTGGAATCTCCCGGCTTGTCCTCCATGTAGAGCGGTGTCCTTCTCGCGTCTCTGATCTACGTTTGAGGGGCTAATTGTAAGTAGGATTTCAATTATTCGATTATTAATATATATCAGGGTGTTCAAACACCATACTACACTGATCCTATATCATTTTTATGCTGCTCAAGACTAATAAAGAACATATATTGATCTTAGTGTGATAGGCTGATACAAGATAATGCCTCTACAACAAGCCACTGACTTACATAATGTCATGACTAGAATGTGCAGACTGGTCTTGGGATAAAGGTGTTCATTCTAAGAGCTGGTTTTCACATTTATTGTAGAAGCAACTCTTAAGTAGTTGGGTACAGTATATGTCACTCGAATCAGCTATGATAAACAAGGTTTTTCTTTATGGCAATTTATTTATATCATACTTAACTCATCTGATGTCTGTAAACCAGACCCATTTATCAATCTAACCTTTAAATATATTGGGCTATCAGGAGCTAAATAAACCAGTACGCATCAGAGAGCAGAATTCCTCCATTTATATCTTCAGTGACATATGCAATTATAGTATACTGAATCAACTGGGATACATTTTAGCCATGATTGGTCGGCAAGCCTTCAAAAGTGTCATAAATCAGATCGCAACGAAGCAGGACTACTTTATTCTCAGCGACATATATAATTACATCTATGTACTGTATATTGTACAAGCTGGGATTAAAATCGATCCTGCGCTTTCGGTAGCCATTGATATGAGAATATCACACAGAGATGACTAGCTTCTCTAGGATGTTAAGCACAACTCCCCCAAGTGACCATTAACCCGCTGTACCCAACTGGTGTCAAACATCTCGGTCGCAACAGCCGGTCCCGTTCACTGCCCGAGAGAGACACCACACTCCATGACACCAAACTAACATCGGGGCTTCACCTGATGATTTATACTGTGGATTCTCAATTATAGATGGACCGCTGACCCGACCTGTTCACCAGTTAATTTTTCTAGATACTGTAGCATGTTTTAAGTAATAAATCAAGCTCACTGCTAAAACTCTGAGACAGGCCCTCATTCTCTCCTGTCTCGACTACTGTAACCGCCTGTTGTCCGGCCTTCTTGCCTCTCACCTGTCTCCCCTACAATCTTAGGAGAAAGTCAAAGCAAGGCACAACAGATTTAAGTTATAATCTAATTTATTAAGCAAAAAAAAAAAAAACACGTGTGTTGTGCCTTGCGTTGCCTCTCTCCTTGTACTGCTGGATTTACTGCAGGTTTATATCCATTTGCCAGAGCAGGAGCACAAGTAATTGTATCAGATTTACTTACCTTTTTTGGTATGCAGCATCAACCCTATTTCATTTTCACTAGCCCCTACAATCTTGTCAGGCATTTACACCTTTTTACCGGGATCATAACATTGAACAAAACTAGAAAGTAAAACAAATTGTCATTTATTCCATTGAAACAGACGTCCACACAGTGGATTACAATATACAAGAGAGACACACTTCCTGGGGGTCTGGGCAAAAAAACTAGACTTTCCTAGCTTCTAAAGTCCATAAAACAAAGTTTGTAGTTGACCGGGACTTGGCCCGAAGTGTCCTGGAACCCAAATCGGCGTGAAGTTCCACACGCCACTGCTGTACGAGCTCCGGAGCCTTGAAATAACTTGAGTGCGAGCAAGTCCCAAACGTCCTGGAACTCAAATCGTCTTCAATCCCGAGCAGCGACCGCTACGTTCTATTCTGAGAACTTGGGTGCAAAAGTCGACCTGAAATTTCTGGAGCCGGCTCGCTGCTATTTCTGTCAGAGCATCTTTTGGCGATTTTCAAATTTCCCGCTGCTGTCTTGGCGCTCGAAATCTTAGAGAATCTCAACACCGGATTGGCTGCTGGCGTTTTTTTATAGTATTTCAGCTTCATTCATGAAATACTCCAGCCAATCCGAGCGTGGGAGAAATCCTACTAGCCAATCAGAGCATTGCCAGTCTATCTAAGCTGGGCAAGCTCGGATTCGGAATCTGACGAGGGCATGTGCCAACTTGGCACCTCTGCCACTTGTCAGTCAGACGCCACCCGCTGAGTTAGGCTCCTCACAGTCTGGCTTGGGGTAAATGGTGGTCCGGGACCGCCATTCATCCCAGGACGTGAGTAGTCAAGCCCAGCCCCGGTGCCCAAATGGCTTTCACACCTTGGCAACCTCTGAGGCTTTCATGTCCGGGACCCGAGCAGACTTGGTGGCACCAAGCTTGGTAGCCACGTGGTCTCTCGGAACCACAGACCTGGAAATCCCCAGCTCATATACTGTGCATAAGCATTTCCCCCTTAAACACAATGTTAATAAAAATATTTTCACATTTTTCTTCAGTCCAAGGATTGATTGAAAAGAAGCGCACATTCATTTTCAGCACTCCTAGCCCTTCCTATAACGAAAAGTGTTTCTAAGTGGAACGAAATAACGCTTAGGTTCATTTTCAGGGCTACATTTCAAATACACTGATAACTGGACTTGGACTTAAAAACAGTCTTGCAACCTTATGCATGGTTGGAGCACCCCAGAACCCCTATACCGGGTTCTGGACACCTGGGCATATACATGTCATACAATCATATGCATTTCAGGTACAACAAATGGGTCCAAGAGCTGACACTCTAAACCCACAAATATGGCTCAGAGGTAACCAGCCGGGCATAATACCTTTATTGATGGCCTGGTTACCCCCACACCATCACAAATCTATCCTAAATGCTGCTGCCAGAATCACTCTACTCTTTCCGAAATCTGTCTCGGCGTCTCCCCTGCTGAAATCCCTCTGCTGGCTTCTTATCAAATACCGCATCTCACACTCAATTCTCCTCCTCACTTTTAAAGCTTTACACTCTTCTTACCCCTCCTTACATCTCAGCCCTAATTTCTCGCTATACACCATCCCGTCTCTTGCGTTCTGCTCAAGGATGTCTTCTCTCTACCCCCTTTGTGTCTAAAGCCATCTCCCAACTTAAATCTTTCTCCCTGCCTGCCCCACAACTCTGGAATGCCCTTCCCCTCAATACCCGACGAGCACCCTCTCTATCCACCACCCATCTTAAAACACACCACCTTATCGAAGCATTTGAGTAGCTCTGTTGCTGATACTTTACACCTCATACATCGACCTTGACACCCTGCAGGCACACTTACCAGAACACCTTCCAACTGTCTCTGTATGTTCTTCCTACTTACCCATTAGATTGTGAGCTCTTGGGGAAGGGACTCCTTTTCCTAAGTGTCACTTTTATGTCTGAAGCGCTTCTTCCCACTATGTGTTATTTGTATTATTTGTTATTTATATGATTGTCACGTGTATTACTCCTGTGAAGCGTTATGTACATTAATGGCGCTATATAAATAAAGATATACGTACATACATTTGATCGTACTGGCAGATCTCCGAGAATTACCTTGCTTTGTCGTACCTGTCGAGCTGTAAAACACCACAGCTTTGTGAACTAGTTCCATTCACTGATAGTTATATTCCCCATACTATAGAGGGCTCGTGTTTCCACGATGATCCAGTATTTTCAGACTTATCGAAGATCAATATAGGGTTAGTCCCTAGAGCAGGGGTGGGCAAACTTGGGGGGGGGGGATTTTTCTGGGGGGGCGCGGGTGGTTCCAGAGTCCCCACGCTCTTCCCCCAGCATTAAAATGAAATTCCGGGAGATCACATGAGGCCTCTGGAACCTCAACTTACCATGATTCAGCCGGCATCTGAAAGCGTCTCCATGGCAACGCGGCATCAAATGACGTCACACGCGTGTTGCCATAGCAACATGACTTCGCACGTCATTTGACGCCGCACTAAGTGAAGGGGGGGGGGGATGTTCGAGCACCGGGGGACACAAGGCAGGGGGGGCAGGAGCAAAAGTTTGCGCACCCCTGCCCTAGAGAACCCTTATAGCTATACTTTAATAATCATATAAAGAGGTATACCACCATTAATAGTGGCCATTACCTCAGTATTAGCTGTGCTCTTATAAATTTTACTGTGTTTTAGCCTTTATGTTGTCCACACGTCAGTGTTTGTCCAAAAAATAATTTTATGTTTATATTTCTATTGAAGGCTAAGCTAAGAACGACATCATTTCACACACTATCTGTCGTGAGTGCTACTCTATAGGGGCTCTTTCCTTGCTTTGGCAAGTATTTATTTACCTTATATGTTTTAGTTAGGGCTGACTGAGGGGGTCCACAAAAATTGTAGAAGCACCCTTCAAGGGTACACTCTTGAAGGGAACGTTTCCTTGCCGTTCATGGGGCCCAATGTGGCAATGTACAGACAGGTCAGACCTTTACATATCAACCACGGACCATAAATATGGTGTCATTGTGATGGCAGGGGTAGATTTGGGTGCTTTTAAATAAAGGTTAAGCCCACCATTACCCCTACCTGTCAATGATATGATTTATGTATGTATTGTAGTAGTCTTATATATGTCCCTCTTAAACAATGTAAAACAGTGATGTACAGCTCAGTTCAAGAGTGGGTACCGGTAGAGGTTGACTCTTTCTGGCATAGTGAGCAGTAATCACATCAGCGTTTGGTATTGTAGGCCTCGGACACTGATGGGAGGAACCCATTGTTGAGGAACCAGGGAGAGGTCAACCACCTGCTGAGGGACTTGCACTGAAAGGAAGCTGTAAGTCCTGGGGCTGTATCTGCATGGTATTAGCATTGTCCTGGCCCACCTTCAGCCCCAGTAATCTCATCGACTGGGTCTAGGTCCATGTGCTGAGACCAGTAATATTGTTCCAACCCAGACTAGCTGGCATCACCCTGATTGGGACAGGTGTATAAATACGCCATCTCCCCAGCCTCAAGAGAGGCATTCTGGACTGGATATTTGTGGTGAAGGCTGTGTGCTGACGGGGGACTGGCAGAGCCCCTGTAAAGGAAGAGCTGCCAGGGAGGCAGCAGAAGGAAACTGAGGAGACCCAGTGCAGGGGTCTGGAGTATCCAGTGCAGCTGCAGTCTGTACGCATCATTGGCCGGAGCTGTTTGGATTGAAGCAACGAAAGGGAATTTAAAACTGTTAGCCAGAGCAAGGCAGTGCTGCCTATACTACAGATATACTACGCATATCGGGGTAAGCTTCCAGACGGAGGTCCCCGCACCTAAGCCTTTAGGGTGTTCCCCCAGTTACCCCAGTTGAGTGAGTTTCTGTGTGTGTTTTATGTATTGGAAGTTTGTGGAAACTTTTTCCAATAAATTTGACTTTTGTTCAACTCTGCAGTTCTGTCTAATGTATTGATCCATTGTGTTAATTGTCCTGGTCTCCCGTGACAATCACGGACTACGTTACTTGTAATTCTGACTACATAGTGTACTTGATCAAATGCCCTTGTGGCCTCGCATATATCAGTGAGACTATCTGCAAGACCAAAGAGTAGATTAGTCGACTTAGATCCACCATCAGATGCAGGGTCTTGGATCAACCAGCGTCAGCACATTTTATACACGCGGGGCACAGCATTAGCCAGTTACGTTTTCAGATAATTGAAAGTTTCATACACAACCCAGAAAGATCACACCGCTCTACAAGCAACAGAGCCAGATATGTGAGAATGATATGTTCTCCCCACCATTCACATTAGGGCTAAGCACCAATTGATTCACTGGAGTGGGGACACGGTATATTAAACTCTGTACTCTATCAGTAGGCAGCCAGTTAGAGCTGCAAGCCAGGCCGCATATGTGCCATGTTATGTATTTGGTATTTACTATTTCCGCTTGGCATGGCAGTAGAGATGGGCGAATTTGTTTGACAGATTTGGACCTGCAGCGAATCAGCCGGTTCCTTTGGTCAGCGGATTTTCGCAGATTAATGCCAAAAAGGGCGATTTGCGGATTTTTTTATTATTATTGCCAGTACGCTCGTTGGATTCCATGACCCGGGGACGGATTTGCAGAATCCAATCCGTGGATTCAGCAATCCGTGGAATCCATGAATTGAATTCTACAAATCCGTCAATGGATTGTTTCCAATGGCGGATTTTGATGAATCCACGCGGATTAAAAAACGACCAAATCCATTCGCGGTGTAAAACGGATTTTGGGGAAGGAAAATGTGAGAAAATACGGGAAACAGATTTGGGCGCATTCGCCCATCTGTACTAGGCAGCTAGCCAGAGCTGCGCTGTGATTTCCGAACTATATTGTCTGAGCAGGCTGAAAGTCAGAACTGCACTCTGTCACTCTACTGGCAAAATTAGAGCGAATATGCTTAATCCTTCACTGATTACAGTGGAGAACTAGGCAGCAGTTAGCACTGCATAGTGTGTTACAAATCACATGCCAATATAGCAGGCAGCTATTCAAAGCTGCACAGTGCAGAAATCACTCTAGAGTATCTAGCATGCAGTTAGGAAAGAACTGCAATTAAATGAGATTATACACTATATACAATCATCCAGGCATTACTTACCTGATTCATTTGGTTAACTATAATTAAACTTGTTCTAGTAATACATACTATTTTATGTGATTTGCTCCAAGCTATATACCTTAGATAACCAGCTTGTTTGACTTGTACCGGTTATTATACTATACAAGTGTTTGCTGTGAATTTCTTAATGGAATAGGTCTTGAAAGAGTTCTACAGTATTTGGAAAACCTATAAATACACTGGTTTTAGTCATACATATTATTGCAAGTGACTTTTTGTGATATTTCTATATTACTTTACTTTATAGATAGTGCTAATTAGCTGTTGTGGTTAATACAGGTTAATACAGTATATAAGGTGCTGACTGGGAGGGTACAGTATATTTTGATTTATATCTCCATAAGGGTGAGATTGGGGAGCAGCGATGGTGTTCTTTGTTTAAAGTTTCTATTCTTGGCCAACGGTACTGCAGTTGTAGATCAGCAGGGAACTGACATGACTTCAGGAGTTATTTTCCCCGCTCCGTGTGTCCGTGTCCAGGGATGCGGTGGTCCATTGCTAAGCATCCTTAATTGGATACCAGGGACGTGGCTGCTCGTTGATATGCGTCCCCTATTGGCTACCAGGGATGCGACGGACAGTTACCGTCTAGTGTATCTTTGTTACCAGAGATGCCACGCATGTGTAGTGCCCTGATGCAGGTTAGTTTCATTTTGCCAGGTTATGACAGATCCAATGTGATCATTCTTCCTGTAATTATACAGGTAAATAAGAATGTTATCCCAGGGGAGTGTTAGGACCTGCTACGGTCATGCCTTGTAAGTGGCAGCAGGCTTAAGACGCTTTGGCCAAAGGGTTTAACTAAATTACCCTTTTACAAGAGATATATAGGTATTGAACTGTGTATTTTTGTCACATTGGAAATAGCTTTGGGCATTTTTGTTTTTTGTTGTATACATTTAGCCACGCCCACTAGCACTCCTTTTGACACTTATATGCATATATATTATGTGGTAATGGTTGAGGTTTCTCAGAGCTTGTTGGGAATCTGTCTTTTTTGTTACCTAATGACGACCCTGTAACAGCACCCTGGGCTTCCTGGGAACCGAAAATAAAGCATGTTTTTTGCGCGGAATTTAAACAGACCTCACTATAAAAAGTCAGTGGCTATATATATATATATATATATATATATATATATATATATATATATATATATATATATATATATATATATATATATATATATATATATATATATATATATATATATATATATATATATCTTAGCTTCTTGGTGGTTGTAAATAACTGGGCAATATGTAAATAGAGTCCATCTGTTAGAGTAAGGGTACCGGTTCCCTCTTGCATGACATTTGCAAATGTCTTTACAAACAGCTGTTGTATTTATAGATTAGTGCACAGATTTACAGAAAATAAATGTCATTTATACAAGGTAATATATATGTCTGAAAACGTGTGTGTGTGTGTGTGTGTGTGTGACCCCTCCTTGCCCGGCTCAAAAGGAGTTGATGCAGTGAGATACAGTAGTGTGGAAAGGTGCATATGTTGGGGCACAGGTGCTCATACCTTTTCTCAGGGGGCTGGTGTCCGGGCTGGCTGGTGATGTAAGCATGATGATGAAATAAAGGAAGTCAGGAACTTTGTTGGACATAACAAGACTTCTTTATTGACCGTTCCATATCACACAGACTACTTCCCTGGGGCTCAGGTACCTTCCCAGGGAGGCACAGGCTTTGTCACCTATCCATCCATTTCCATGGGTAATGGGAATGTGCACTCCTTTATGCTAAATGCTCGAACCCTTACCAAGACTCTGTTCAAGGGTGCACCTTCTATTGAGGCTCCCATTGCACTGACTGAAAACAATTACACCGAGTTTGGAGAGGGGGGGAGCGGCTGGTTCAAATTCCGGTTTCAGCTCCTTGTGACTTTGGGCACGACAATTTATCTCCATGTACCAAAATTAGAATTCTGCCGGCACAGCGAATCTCTGCCCCGTAGAGCTTACAATCTATAATTGTCAGAGGCCAAATATTGGGCGCACACAGCAGAGATCGTAGGCAGAGCTCGGAATCTGACACATTCCTGAGAGCAGCTGATTATCGCCATCTAGAGGCCAATGTGCAGAAGCAACCACGGCATCTGAAGTTCTCTTTCCATGGATTCCAGACCATTGTACCCTCGACTCTTGCCCACTCCATTTGTTAGCCCACCCAAATAAATAAATACAGACACTTTGGTTGGTACAAATGGCTGCGGTCATTTATTAACATAAACACCTGGACCTAGTCAGCAAATAGCCTCACCATTGAATCTGATTAGGCTCAACTCCGCTGCATGACCCAGTGAGCACTCTTGGTTCGTAATACTTGGGGTCCCCGTTAGGTGTACACCCCTGGCCCCGACCCTGGAGCGCATCCTTTGGACCCCTCCCATTTCTCAAGATTAACCACCTAAGCAAAACTGGCTAGTCTACACCCCTCCAGCTGTTACAAACGTAATAACACCACACCACATTATTGTCTGATTTTGCTGCACTTATTGTATCATTTTAATTCCCTGTACTGTATTCTTTGTGAAGCGCTGAGTACACTTTTGGCGCTATATAAATAAAGACATACAATAAAATACACACCTTCACCATACCCTCCTTATCTCTTTTCTTCGCCTTTTTATATTTAAAAAATCCCCCCCCCCCCAAATCAAAATATAATCATAACAACCAACATAACATTGCATAATAAATCTGAAACCCCAAAAGGGGTAGGTGGGCAGGATCCTTTTGGGGAGGTGTCCAGAGGATGAGAGAGGTCATGGGTTACAGCCCCTTAAATAACCTAGTCCTCTCTCTCTCTTCCCCACCCCCCACCCCCAACCCCCTGGCAAAACATCACTGCATGGCCACTCAGGCTAAAGGACATGCTCCCTTCCCCTAATTTTGTCAGGCTTCCTTTATCTGTTTATCTGGACTTGAAATAGATTTAGCTTCTTTGAACAGGTTTAAAAAAGAAGTACGGGTCCATGTAATCGCTCACTTCTATGGTAAAGGCAGCAGGTAAAATACATCAATTATCTCCTTACTGGGGATCCAACACACAGCAGGGTTTCCAACACCGGTCAATAAGGCTCCCACGTCACCCTTATATAGATTGACCTGGTCAGGTTTTCATGCAATGTAAAAAGAACAGGAAAATCTTTAACTGTTCTCTGAATCACAAGAACAGTAATGTGAGAAGCTCAGCATGAAATCCGTTTACAGACGGCCGTGCAAGCACAGCAACACTGCTACAGTAATCAGACATTGGGATGAGTGTAACTATGTCATAAAAAATACTAGGCGCTTGTACATTACATTCCACTTCGCAGGAATTCGTGCAGCCAATACTGGGGTGGGGTGAATGGCTGATCCCTGTGGCACAGAGGGAGTTAATATCTCGATGCTGACACGTTTCCAGACAATTCACATTTTGTGACATCTCTGCGTGAGAGAAACGTCTGCCTCCCAGATTCATGTTTGCACAATATGTTTATTAATACCAATAAGTAGAGTTGACCGTACGGTTCCAAAGAAAAACACACGAATGGCTTTTCAAATAGAATTATATTGCAACAGTGTTTAAACAGTCATAATAGTAGCAATCACAGGAAATATACTTGTGATCTTAGTGCTATTACAACATCAAGTGTGAATAATCAAAATGTAAAAAACAAATGTGCGAATTCAGTAGTGCAAAAACGACAACCATTAAATATACATGAATATAAACGAGACCTTACACAATACTGAAATAGTCCAGCACTCCCTAAATGGAAAAATTGAAATCACTAGTATGCAACCAATAAGTACATTTTAATGAAAACACAAATGAATCAAAAAACATGCAGCGTCACAAATATAGAACATAAACATATAGGTATAATCACATATAACGTGTGTGAAGGAAGGATATACAAGGGAGACAGGTTTTTTTACAACTTGTCTCCCTTGTATATCCTTCCTTCACACTCCTTATATGTGATTATACCTATATGTTTATGTTCTATATTTGTGACGCTGCATGTTTTTTGATTCATTTGTGTTTTCATTAAAATATACTTATTTGTTGCATACTAGTGATTTCAATTTTTCCATTTAGGGAGTGCTGGACTATTTCAGTATTGTGTATTGTGTTTGAGAGGGTTTGGGTCCTCTCTTGTCCACGGCACCCCGCATTATATATCTACTCTCTATTGTGAGTGCTGTTTATAATTTTGTGTTATAAAGGAGACCTTGACAGAGAATATGGAAAAAGTCTAACAGACTGACACCTTAGCAAAGGGACTCAACATTTCAGGCAAAACTAGCCCTTTGTTAAGTCTGGCAATATGTTTATTGTCATTGATAGATTAGCAGAGATTAGGAACACTAGAGATCTCCCATCCCATCCAAAAGGCTTGTGAAGTTTTTAATAAACATCTCGTCTCAAAGCGAATAGAAGTATATCAGATTTTTACATACCGAGAGTCACTGCTTGCGGCAGCTGTGTCCCGCAGTGTGAAGCCGCCAGTGCCACGCCACCCACTGTCAGGGGACCGTGGGTGGCAGCGGTAAAACAGCTAGCTTAACTGCGTCTGTATTGTTCCCATCATGTAAATAAAAGTCAAATAATTCAAGTTAGTACAAACTGGTAAATGACTCGTGATCACAAGACTTTCCTAATTGGAACACCTTTAAAAACAAAATCATACTGAGAGATAAGTGGCAGAAAAACTGAGATGAATTAGGAAATGAGAAAATCAAATGAGTGCACAAGTTTTATTTCCACTCAGTGAGTAAAGACACTGCCTCTGAACACGATGACTGACATTGAAGCAGGGGAGCCGGGATCAAACCTCAGTGTTAGCGCTCTGCATCCTTGGGCAAGCCACATTAACTCCCTGTGACTCGGGCCCAAAATTAGCTGAAAAAGTTGGGTGTAACGGGCGCTTCTAAATGCAGTGGTTTTCTAATGATAAAAGTGCAATAATTACATAGCATTTGCTAAAACTCAATTTCAATATATGTGTGCAATTAAATGTGCAAATCTTATATATAAGTGAATACAAAAAAATACCTATACAACTTAATGTATTTAAATATAAAACATACAGGACATCTACAAGCTCATATTGAACCCCCAAAATAACCACAACATATATATAAGCATATAAGTGTCACAGAGGAGTGCTACTGAGCATGGCAATATATATTTAAAACCAGAGACAGAACATGAAACACAGATAGAGCTCAGAGCACATCCAGTGAACCTTATACACGGTACAGTGTATAAATGTATATGTATAGATATCTATTAAATAAAATGGTCTTTTAGTTTAACATTTTGGCCAAAGTGTTGTAGCCCTTGAGCCACTACATGGCAGACCACATCTCAAGGGTACCTAACACTAATATAAATTCTTAATAACCTGTGCAATTTATAATAAATCTGTTAAAATTAGTTGCATAGTTTAGGTACCCTTGAGATGTGGTCTGCCGTGTAGTGACCCCCTGACGAAGTTGCCTTTGTGTGACGTAACGCGTAATGTTGGTGACATCATCACGCTGTGGGTGTGTCTACACTGAGTCCTGGGTGTCCCTGCGATCTTACTAGCTGCATTTTCAAGCGCTGGCAACTATCCAATGCAGGAGCAGAGGACGTGGAGGCACTGATTGACTCAGTCTCCTGGTGCCAACTTGTGACAGGAGTTGGTGGTGGCTACAAGCTGTGCAGATATACCTTGCCTACCTGGGACCTCCTCACCCCCACAGATGACTACACACACAGATTTCTCTCCACGTATGGTTGCTTTTTTTAATCCTGTAAGTGCATTTCCTTTGGGCTGCAGTTTTTTAATAAATGTACTCTTTTGTTTAAACCGTTACATGCTATGGAGCTTGCGCATCTGTTTGTTTTTTGTTCTGAGCTTCGTAGTGGTTGGCTATACCACTTTTATCTGAAGCTGCAAAGACGCTCCCTGGATCATCAATTGGGACCTTTATCTCTCTGGATTTTTCAAGTGGAACATTTATTTTGGACTTTGTTTTTTTCACTATTACTTTATGTTTTGAAGTTATATGTTCTTAAAAGTGTGTTGATTTTTATTAGGATTTTTATTGATTTATATCATTTATTATCAATATTCTATATATATTGTCACTATTATCCACCTGAGCACTACTTAATTTTGTGTTGGTCTTTGATATAGATATAGATTATAGATATATATATATATATATATATATATATATATATATATATATATATATATATATATATATATATATATATATATATATATAGTTAAGTTAAGTTATGGTGAGTAAAAAAAGTGACAAAAACCCTCCACAGGAAAGCAAATATGCAAATATAACTGTATGCTCATCTGCATGTCTTAGGCAGGTCTGCAACCCCACCTTTCCCCATCATCACCCAGCATACAGCACTTCCACTGCAGCAAGGGATTCTGGGAAATGACATGCAAATGAGCACACAGTGTCACTTTTTGCCTCAATAACCATTTTTAACATGGTTCCCTATAGGCTTAAGCTTGCTGCATGGACACAGCTTTGAGCACAGCCAGGATCCCTTGCTGCAGTGGAAGTGCTGTATGCTGTAGTTTTAAAGTGTGGGGTTTAGTTTTCTGTCCACTTATTACTATACAAAGTTTGCTTCTTGTTCTGTGACCTTGTCTTTGTTTCCCCCGCGCCCTCCTAACCCTCCCCCTCCCCTGGTGTGAGGTAATGAAAATGTCCAAGACACTGCAGAGGTACAAAAGAGGATTATTATCTGCACTTAGATCCAATCTTCTAAACACCCAAACTCTCCAGAGATCCATCCACTGCAAGCTAAAAACCAATCTCTGTCTCCCTCAGCTGCCATCACTAGCAGCAAAAAGGCATGGCGGTTTTTATTGGCTTTAATATGTCTTTAGATGGGGGGGATGGGGGATCCCCTGCCACTCTTTGTCACTGGTGCTAAAAGCTAAGCTGTGTCACGTCCCTCTCTCATTTTAAAAGCCAGACCTGCTGGGCACCAGTTGGTGGGAAATGTTAGTACAGTGACTTTCAATGTCCTTCTGTATGTCACACTGTGACACTTGTCCTTCAGGTGGTATACAACTGTGTGATCATATATCTTAATAGGGTGGTCAGAAGTGTGCTACTGTGATTTCATGGGGTCCTGTTATAAGTGTCAGGTGACAGTATATGAGAGTGGTGACACAATTGGAGAAGTGACTATAAGGGCCAGGTGACAGTAGAAAAGAGAGGTGACACTACGAAGCAGATTCATAAAGCGCTGGTACAGGGTAACGCTCACAATCCCATGTTGGATCCCATTTACTTGAATGAGATCGGGTACTCGGAACGGTGCTGGAAGAATCTGACACCATGAGATAGAGGTGACTACAAGAAAGTAGAAGACTGTCAGACGAGTGACAATACAGTAAGTGGCCTGAGACATAAGGAGGAGGTGACCTTATAAGAAGGAGGTGACATTATAAGAGGTGACTATAAGAAGGTGACATTATAAGAAGGAGGTGACATTATAAGGAGGAGGTGACATTATAAGAAACCAGTGACATAAGAGGCAGGTGACATTATATAAAAGGAAGGGATACGATCAAAGGGGAAGCCGCAAAATGTGCGTTTGACATGAAAATGTGATGATTATTAATAAATTGAGCGCTCCGCAGAGACATTGTGTTATAATCATGAGCAGCAAATGTGTGAAATTAGATATTTATTACTTTACAGAAACATAATCACATTTCATCAAACGGTACTTCAGATACAAATATTTTGCCCGATGTTATGCACAGTTTGTCCAGTCCTACAGAACAAATGTAAAATTCAGCATATTCCTCTAATAACTGCAGCATTCAGATAAAACGTCATTCATTCCTACACCATGATAATCAATGTCACACTTTCTCCTGCAGTTTTCCCTCTTACATTCAGAACTCAGGGGACGTATTAGAAATGTGTTATCTCCACTACTGTGTAAGCAGAGATAATACTATGATGATAACAGGGGTACAAAGTACTCCTACCTCTTTATTTACTGTACACAACTAGAGGACCGCTACTTTTAATTTCCAAGCGCATGTTTTATTTTTACAGATAGACGTTTTGAAAAACGCTCTCTTTTAAAGAGACAAAGTTTCCCTTATACTGTAAGGCCGCGGGCATGGTCAGCGCTTAGCCGCGCTTGCCAGTGCAGTAAGAGTGTAGTATTCAGCAAAGCTCCTCTTGCTTCACACAGCAGGCTCTCCGCACTGCCTGAGTAGTTATGAAGCTTTATGATTGTCTCTGGTTGCTGTCATGGGCATAGCTCACCATACATTATGAGGCAGGTTCAGAGCCTGAGGCAGCATTTAGTCCAGGATTGGCCAACTCCAGTCCTCAAGGGCCACCAACAGGTGAGGTTTTCAGGATATCCTTGCTTCAGCACAGGTGGCTCAATCAGTGGCTCAGTCAATTGAGGTACTGATTGAGCCACCTGTGCTGAAGCAGGGATATCCTGAAAACCTCACATGCTGGTGGCCCTTGAGGACTGGAGTTGGCCACCCCTGATTTAGATAATCCTGCACTGTGATCCCAGTAATAGTTGGGGACTTGGGAAGCAACTGCTGGAAACCCTGCACCAAGCTCTGATTGAAACCTTCACAAACAAGGGCTGGAATTGATTTCCAATTCATGAAATCTCTCAGCAGGGCACCATTCTTTAGATAGAATGTATGTATGTCTTTAGTTATATAGCGCCATTAATGTACATAGCACTTCACAGGTGTAATATACGTGACAATAATATAAATAATATAAATAACACATAAAGGGGAGAAGTGCTTCAGACATAAAAGTAATATTTAGGAAAAGGAGTCCCTGCTCCGAAGAGCTTACAAAATCATTTGTTGGAAGAACGTAGGAAGAACGTACAGAGACAGTAGGAGGGCGTTCTGTAAGTGCATCTGCAAGGGGCCAAGGTTTATGTATGAGACGTTAATTATCAGCCATGGAGCTACTCATATGCTTCCTTAAGCAAGTGTGTTTAAGGTGGGTCTTAAAGGTGGATAGAGAGGGTGCTAGTTGGATATTGAGGGGAAGGGCATTCCAAAGGTGTGGGACAATCAGTGAGAAAGGTTTAAGGCAGGGAGGGCTTTATATACAAAAGGGGCAGAGAGAAGACATCCTTGAGCAGAACGCAAGAGTCAGGATGGTGTATAGCAAGAAATTAGGGCTGAGATGTAAGGAGGAGCAGAAGAATGTAAAGCTTTAAAAGTGAGGAGGAGAATTGAGTGTGTGATACGGGATTTGATAGGAAGCCAGGAGAGTGATTTCAGCAGGGGAGATGCTGAGACAGATCTAGGAAAGAGTAGAGTGTTTCTGGCAGCAGCGTTTAGGATAGATTGTAGGGGAGACAGGTGAGAGGCAGGAAGGCTGGACAGCAGGAGGTTACAGTAATCGAGACGGGAGAGAATGATGGCTATGACAGAGTTTTAGCAGTCGAGCCCCACGCCTCCATCACTGCCATCAGGGCGAGCAGTGTGGGAGAAAGAGAGGCCACCATAAGAGAGGGCAGCTTTCAGAGCAGAGTCAGAATGAGTGAGCCAAGTCTCATTTATAGCAAAGGGAAGCAGAGAGTGAGAGAAAAAGAAGTCATGCACAAAGAAGAACTTCAAAGACAAAAGAAACAGCGCAAAAAACCTCATAGTGTAGTATATAAAATTATATTGTGGTAAAACAGGTGAGTATTGCACGTACATTCAATAGTTACTAGCAGTACATGTTTTGGACATGTTACCAGTCAGCAACAGATGGTGGGTAAAGATCACCGGATGGCTCCCCTTCTCCTCTCCCGTTTCGTTCAGGATGCCGTGATGCAGGGCAGCAGCCCCTCAGCTTGAATACAGCAGTCCGGTGGAATACAGCTGTCTCTCCACGTGTAAACCGTGGCTGTTTGCGGTAGGAGCAGGCTCTCAGTCACTGGCTTCAGGCGTGCGTCTGCACGTGTGGCGTCTGCTTGCAGCGCGCTTCGGATGACGTCATCAAGCGGCGCCGATCACTCTGCAGTCTCAGCCAGCCACGGAAGTTAGATGGCATAGATTGCAGTAACGGAGATGGGGCTAGGTGACAGAAATAGGGTACTGGCAGACTGCAGGTAGTATCAGAATGCGCCCTCTTATCCAACGCGTTTCGTACTTCAAAGGTACTTCGTCAGGGATATCGGAGGTCTAGAATGGGGCGCTTCTTATACCAAAACCCTCTCCTGTGATTGGCTGTTTATTTTGAGTCCAGCCTCTCAAACAAATGAGGGAAATTTAAAAAGATAGGACCCCTAATACATATAACTTTATTGAGAATAGGGGAATCCAATCGATAAATAACTAAAAGTATAAAGAAACAAATATTAATAACCATATCAATGTTAAACAACTCTAAACTAGCATGAATTGAAAGACAGTAGATATAAGATACGGATATATATGAAAAAGACAGGTTGACACTTTCACAGAGATAAAATATTATTGCAGAACTAGAACATTATTAAATAACCTGATTCCTTATTAGTTGTAAAACTTTAAAACCAATAAAAGTATTTTGTACATTTTGAATAATTGAAAATTAATTTAAAATATTTATTTTAAATTTTTATAAAAAGATTCATAATTTAGTATAAAGACCAGACATCTTGATATGGTTATTAATATTTGTTTCTTTATACTTTTAGTTATTTATCGATTGGATTCCCCTATTCTCAATAAAGTTATATGTATTAGGGGTCCTATCTTTTTAAATTTCCCTCATTTGTTTGAGAGGCTGGACTCAAAATAAACAGCCAATCACAGGAGAGGGTTTTGGTATAAGAAGCGCCCCATTCTAGACCTCCGATATCCCTGACGAAGTACCTTTGAAGTACGAAACGCGTTGGATAAGAGGGCGCATTCTGATACTACCTGCAGTCTGCCAGTACCCTATTTCTGTCACCTAGCCCCATCTCCGTTACTGCAATCTATGCCATCTAACTTCCTGTAAGGAATCCACTACTGGCTTTGACTTTTGCCTTGCAGACCTGTGCAGTTGCAGGCTTCCTCTGGCAATCTATGGCACAGGTGCTGCCTCTCATTGCAGCTTCTGCCCTGTGCTACTTCATTGGAGGAATTCTCACACACCCTCCTCCTGTGATTGGATCTCCGCCCTTTATATTCTAGGCGTTGGCTCTGAACCAGCGCCGAGCATAACTATTCATATCTCTATGTTACTGACTCTGCCACAAACCACCCCAGGCCTCTCTCCTAGCGTTCTTACCTTCCAAGTTCCTGAGTATCCAGAGGCCTGGTCCTGGACGTCTGTGCTGAAGCGTTGTTGCCAGCACTGGCCTGCTGCTATCTCCTTGCAGTGGCCTACCCCGGACGTCTGTGCTGAAGCGTTGATGCCAGCACTGGTAACTGCTGCATTCCCTCCTAGCAGTGGCTACCCTTCCTGTCCTGTGGCCTGCCGCTATTCTCCTGTAGTGGCCTATCCTGGACCTCCGTGCTGAAGCGTTGATGCCAGCACTGGTACTGCTGCATTCCCTCATAGCAGTAGATACCTTTCCTGTCCTGCGGCCTGCTGCTATCCTCCTGCAGTGGCCTGTCCTGGACCTCCGTGCTGAAGCGTTGATGCCAGCACTGGTACTGCTGCATTCCCTCATAGCAGTAGATACCTTTCCTTTCCTGCGGCTTGCTGCGATCCTCTTGCAGTGACCTGCCTTGGACTTCTGCGCTGAAGCGTTGGTTCTTCCCGACGCTGCCCTGCGGTGAACTTCGGCCAGCCTGCTGTCTTCTCCTGCTGAGATCGGCGTCATGGGCCGAGGCCGCTCCTCGCGCAGAAGCCACCCCCGCGCTCACGCTCCTAAGCTGAAGCGGGGAAATCCTGACTACCTGTTGCCGAACTCCTGCTTCCATAACGACGATGCTGCCTTCTCCAATCCTGACCCTGCGATGTACGACTACGAACTGCGCACTCCGGATCAGTCTGCGTGGACTCAGGTCGGTGATTATATAACCCCACCTCAGCCCCGCGGTCCGGTCCCGGTTTGTGGCGAGCATCGGCGTAACAGTATGCTCGGCCCGTTAAAACCGGACCGCGCCGTGGCGGGGGATGGCAATTTTCCAACTGAAGTTATGTCCCGGCCTGCGTATCAGTCCCACTATGAAGGCCAGTATTTGTGTGAAGTAATACCCCTGATGGATGAAATGTTTACCTATGAAGGTTTAACCTCTTTGCAAAGACAATGCCGTTGTGATCTCTTTATTAAGGCTTACTGCATCCTGAGCTTAAAACAGTCTCTGGCCGCTTGTATTCGCTCTCCTGATTCCCCTATAACCTGGGATAATGTGAACCCTATGGAACTGGCCGACGCCCAAGATGCAATCGATGCCCTGGCCTCATCACTGGACATTCATCTAGTAGAACAGAGCGCCCTCCTCATGTTGGCTCAGTCTCAAGATACACTCCATGTATTTTCCTCAACACTAGACACTCACATAATAGAACAGGATCCCCTCCTTGCCAGCTATGCTGCTGCTTGGCAGATTCTCTGTGCTGCCAGTCCTGTTACTAAACCTGTGGGGTTACCTCTCTCTCCTAAGAATGGTCAAACCATTTCTCTGTCGCTGCCCGCTAAGGAAGAAGCTGCCACGCTCCCTAATCCTGAGTTAACCTCCCTAAATTCTGTCCCTGAGGTTATTTCGGTCTTAACCCCTGCTAGTCAGGCTTATGCGTTCCCCACTGTAAATCCCTGCAGTACCCAGGTCAGTGTGTCTTCCCTAGCACCAGAGAATGAATCCTGTTTGCCCTCTTTTCCTAAACCAAAAATCCTAAGCTCTGTTTCCGAGGTTTTTTCTGTATTAACCCCTGCTAGTCTGCTCTGTGAGGTTCCTACTGTTAACCCTAGTATTCCGCAGTCTAATGATAGGTCCCTAGGGCAAGAGGCAGAACCCCCTATGACCCCACTCTCGGAGACTAGCTTCTATTTCTCTGATTCTCAGGTACAGAGTAATTTAACCCTTGGGGTTTTTCCTATGTTAACCCCTGCAGGTCAGCCCTGTGAACCTTCCTTGGTAGATCCCTTTAGTTCGTCAGTCAGGGACACCTCCTTAGCCTCAGAGGATCAACCCCTTTTGTCCTCTGACTCGGCTAAAATTCTCGGGGTTATGCCCCCTGAACTTTCGGCAATAATACTGGCTCCAGTAAAAAGTACTCTGGAGCCGTTTGTTTCTCTAACCTGTTCGCAGAATCCCTACTCCTAGGTATTTCACTCACCC